>NW_025730425.1:0-7712 GCF_021292245.1 Micropterus dolomieu
AACCTTCACGTCACGTTGTTAACCTGCGGGGGGTGATACAGAAATGTTAGTGTAGTTTCGAAATTTTAAAATCATCATAAACAATGACTTCATTAAAAACATCTTATATGTGTATAAACATGTTTATTAATATAATAAAGCATTATACAGCTGAAACAAAGTGCTTTGTAAGATAAAAAGTAAGACACGTACAAAAGAAAGCATACAGTTTAAGCACCGCTGCCAGGGGAAATCGCACTTTTATTATATTCAATGTGATTTAATGACAATTAAGGCCTCAACGTTTCCACAAAGATTTGCTACAACACAATAATATATTGTTTACACAATATACTCGACATTACTCATAGGTTTCCTCTCTGTTAATGAGCTCCATGAGCTTTACAGAGCAAATAAATACATACTGTGATTTTAAAACACATTTAAGTGTTCACATGCTACAGATTGTAAATACAACAGGTCTTTAGAAAATTGTCACATGGGAATTAAATTTACTTTGGACTTTGTTAAAAGTGACTTACAATAAATAAATGTAAACTTAGGGACAGGTGTTGTAAACAGGAAGTGCAACCCTTCCAAATGGACAGCTAAAAGTGATTAGGGTTTTATTTTATTACTTATTTATTTTTTTGTGTTTTTTATTAGTGTAATCTTGTTACATGTAGTTGGCAGATGTAAAAATGCAGTTAAGTCACAGAACTAAAGTTTAAAAAAATTAAGTGCTTACTAAGCTGTAGACTTCTCAACTATTAACATGCTGTTAACCTGCTAGCCATGCTAATTTAGCTCCTCCAGTTTAAGACCCTGCATTTCCTCCCTGCTTTTCACCAAAAAGTGCTCATAAAATACCGTAAAACTTCAATTAATAGCAGAGTCCCAAATAGTCGCCTACCTCCTTTACTGGCCTGGTGTGGGAACACATTTTGACAAATAAACGCCTGCCTTAATTAAACGCCTGGTCTGGTTTTTATAGAAGTTCTTTGGATGTATAAAACCTCTTAAACCCCGCGGGGTCGCCCGCTTAAGCTGCTTCTAAGCTGCTTAGATCTTAATACAAATACTAATGTTAAAAAATATGATCGATATGAACATGCTGAACATCGTTAGACCGGTTAGATTCTCCACAACACCACTGTCAAGTTCATTTAACAGAAACAACAGACCCAAAGTCTAATTCTTCTAGATTTACCGGTGTAACCTGCATGGCTACAAGAGAGGAAAGGGGGAAAAAAGTTGTGTTGTGTGTTTGATCATTTTTACACAAGTATTATTCTGTTTGAAATAAATAAATTGTTTGATAGTAGTTTCAGTTTTGTGCAAAAAGAATTAAAGGCCTGTCCCATGTGGACGCCTGTCCCAAATACAGGCAGGGTCAATTCTGTGATTTTAGCAAATAAAAGCATGGGCTATTATTCAAAGTTTTACGGTAAATCAAAATATTATCTTTATACAGACGATTCATATTGTGTTGCTGTTTCTGTCCAGCTCACCCTCCTTTGGGAAGCTAACGCTGCAGCACTGATTAAACATTAACTCTAGTCTGAATGGTCACCTCTCTGCAGCTGCAGAGGGCTCTGCAACCAGAAAACAGCCAACTGTCATCTTGGTGTTTGCTCATTAATTTACAGCATTAATGCTGATTAGTTTAACTGTTCTTTTATCTCTTATTCTGTTGTCATTAAAGGTTCATTTGAGTGCACTGACCCTTTAAAACATGTTTCACATTTCTGTAACAGCAGCAGGAAGCAACTATTCAGGAGTCAAGACATCTGAGACCTTTCCGTCCTCCTTATTCTCAATCCCCTCGTCATCAGGACGCTGGTCGACTGATTTTCTGCAATTTTTACATGATCTATAAATCATACAAATCGCACCCATTATAAAAGCAATAATACAAACAATTATAGTAATAAAAACAGCTAGCAGCTTTCCTTGTATTCTCCTGAACGCCTGGGTGGGAACGACGATTGCAGTCTCGTTATCGGAGGTTGGCTGAAGCTTCTCTGGATCTTCAGGAGTGTCAGGCGCTGCACGAGGGAGTTGAAACATGTGAACTTTGATGCGTATTGGAAAATGTAGTTTGGTTACAACCAAATCCTGCTTAAACATGCTGTTTGCCTTTTGTTTAGAAATAAAGGAGAAACACAAGATCACTTTAATAAGTTTTTCTCGAGGATATTGAATTTAGAGAGAGAGAGAGAAATTATTATTCATTTATCAATTGGATTCTAAACGTTACACTGACACATTTTGGTGACATGTGAAATTGAGCCTGCAGGACACACTGAGATTTCAGGGACTACAAACCCTCCAAAGTGTCCTGAGAGTTACTGATCAAATAACACTCAGTACTGTTTGGCCTCAGAGCAGCACTTCTTTCCAACCATTAAACAGGGTGAACCGAATGATTAAATTAAGAAAAGATTCTGATTTGATGAATCAGTTTGACTGATTTGTCAAACTAAAACTCAGCCTAAACCATGAATATAGAACTGAGTGTCTCTTTGCTGTCACAGATCCTGACCACATGCAGACTCGGTGTCCACAGTCTGACATAGAAAAAGGACGACCAACAGATGAAAGCGGCCACTGCGTGACAGGTGAGGCAGAGACTGGGATAAAGTTCCTCTTGGTGACAGTAATATAAAAATATCAGAGTGCAACACTTTAAGTAATTTGATTTGTTAATCTCAAACTCAAACAGATGTCAAGCAGATGACAGTGAAAATAACAGATTGTTAGGAGGAGAAAATGCAGGACACTTAAGCCCCCGACAGACTTGCTTTTTAACAATGCGTAGGCGTAGACAGGCGTCGTCGACCCAAAGGGCATAGTTCACATATTTGCCTGTGTACTTTGCGTGTAACCTGGAGTTAGTGTCGTAGTCAAGACCGCCCAAACTGAGACCAAGTCAAGAACAACCAGATTATCTTCTTTGACAACCTCTGAGCAGGTTGTGACTTTAATGAGACATCATAACGATCTTGGTAATTAACTAGCTCCAGGAGTTTTACTGTTAAAATTCCCGCCATAAATCTCCTTTTTTAAAAGTCTGCTGCTGACCTTCTTCTTTTGCGTTTAAAGGCGGTTGGCAAACCAACTGTATCCCGCCACCACCTGGGCTGTTGTGTAGAACAGCAGATTGCTGCTGACCTGCCCGTCAGATCGACATACTGCCCCCACGTTCATGTCCTGAATTGCATCTCGCGGACGCGTGGCGTTATTTTCTGGAGACGTGCACGACCTACGCTCCAGACAAACGCAGGATACGTGTGGCAGCCATCTTGCATACGCGTAGTTAAAAGCAAGTATGTCCAGGGCGTAAGCTGGACGACATGTAACTACATGTTGCAAACTGAGGGACACACAGTGGATGAGACAAATAATTAGACAGCGCACAGACACACAAAGTTACATGTAAGTGTTTTACTGTTGCTACTGCGTATTTGTTACTTTATATTACTGCTTGGTGTACTGAAATATTTTATCTATTTGTACTTGGATGCTCACCCACCTGAGTCTGTAACTTTCAGGTCGATGACGTGCTTGATCTGTTTGCGTGCGTTAGTTATAATCCGACACTCGTATGCGCCAGTGTCGTTGAAGGTGACGTTCTTCAGGACAACAGAAGCGTCTCCGTCCTTCAGCTCTGGATCTCTCAGCTCCACTCGACCATTGAAAGATGGATGCTGGTAGTTTTCATACGGCCGCTCGTTTCGGTAAAAGAACATGTAACCGTCTGACTTCAGGTCAGGTCTGGTCCACTCCAACAGAGTGACGGAGGCATCTCTGGGACCCTGACACTGAAGAGGGACGTCCTGTCCAGGATTCACTTTTATCTCTCGCTGATCTAAAAACAAAAGTAGAGATGGTGTTTATCACATGAGACACACAGATCAGATGGTGTTCGCCACACATGGCTTGCTTCCTGTTTCCAGTAGACTATGACTATAACTCAATAATGACATGCAGATGTCCTCAGGCTCAAACATGTGACATTTTGGGACAGACATAATTTACTACATGAACATCAAGCTGTATTAAAGAAGACTTGAAACAAGCGAACGAGACCAACAACTCATTTTGACTGAGGTAATAAATGAAGTGGGAAGTATACTCGTTTTGACATAGACTACAAGGTAATCTTACTTCTTTTGGCAACCTGTGAAGTCGCCCCCTGCTGGTTGTTAGTAAGAATGCGGGGTCCTTCACTTTTCACACCTGGAGGTTGCCGCTTGAAATTGTAAACTCTCTTAAAGGGAAACTCATTAGTTTTGTCAACGGTGAGAGCAATGATCCTCCCAAATGTCATGAAGATCAAAGAAGCTTTATCCCAGTAATGGTGAACATCTGGGGGCGCTGTAGAGCCACGCCTGGGCTCAATCACTGCTTTGCGATTTTTGTTCAAATTCTTGTGAGCCCCTCAGAAATGGTGCACAGAAGTAGAATAATAAGGCTCTGATGAATCGGGCTCTGATAATCATCAGTTATAGAGGAGCAGCTGCAGATGAAACTGTCGGTCAGTATGAAGAAGGTCCAGTTCAAACTTTGGGCGGCTGTGGCTCAGGTGATAGAGCGGTCGTCCACTCATCAGAAGGTCGGTGGCTGCATCGAAGTATCATTCGGAAAGACACTGAACCCCAAATTGTGTGAATGTAAATTAATGAGTTAATATCCGTTTCTGGTGGGTAGTTGGCACTTTTAACAGCCACAGCAGGAATCATGTTGTGATGTGCAAGTGGTGACGCATGCGTAGTAGAAGTATAACCGGTGGGGAAAAACGCTTTTTAAACCTTATTTTGGGGCAAAATTGTCAAACGTTTTCAGGGACTATTATCAGATTTTAATGCTGATTCTATTCATGTAGTTTTTATGTCCCGGTGACCAGTATAAGTGCAGTTCTGGCTCAAATACAATAAGGAAAATTGTTTTTCTGGCTGATATTGTGCCTAAACACGATGTGTTTAGTGTATTTTATTGATTTCTCTGTACTTTGTCTCCACTATGGATGTTTAAATTGCTCTATGAATACATTTTTCTAAATAAATTGATTTAGTTAAATGATCACAGTACATTACAACGTTCACCTCAGATGAATCAGCTTGATGTGTGTGCACGAGCATATCTGGTGTGTGTGTCAGTCACCACACCCGTAGAAACACAAATCAATCAATAAATCTTTATTTACATAGCACTTTTCATACAAATACATGTAGCACAAAGTGCCATTTCAGAACAAAGACACAGCTCACCTGCAGAGACCAGCGAGAGGATCAGGAAACAGAAGAAAGCCACAAGCAACATATCAGCAGAAAGAGAGAAAAGAGAGCAGAGCAGTTCTCTCGGTGATGGAGAGGCTGCCTTTCACCATCGACTGATCCAACATGAAGGGCGGGGCTTCAGCTGATGATCTCATCAGACAGGAAATACTTTCCTTCTCCTCCCTGCAGCACAAACCTTCCAACATTAACATTTGATCTGCATGACATATTCAGAATAATTCGTTCAGAAAAAGCCAAACATACTGTCTTCATACTGAAGGCAAATATAATAATTCACACACACATTAACAGACTTAATTTAATAATGAAAACTATACATTATTTTTCACTTGAATAAACAGGCTACAGAGAAGATGACATCATGACTCCTTCTGAAGACTGTCGAGTGTCTGCAGTTTATTTTAAGTTTTTATTCACTACAACAACAGATTTCTGTGCTCATTCACAGCACTGAATATGAATAAAAACCTGGTTTTAAGCTGTAGATGTAAAATCTGAAGTGTGGAGTCTGTCGGCTTTATATACTGAAGGGGTGTTTTTTCTTGCAGTTAAATCATCATGTATCACATGGAGGACTTTTGTAGGTTGTTCCTGTTACGTTACCAAAAGTGAAAGTGTAAGACTGGAATGTAATCTGACTCAAACAGAAACTCCCCACAGAGACTCCAATGGGTGTGAATGTTGATATGATAACTCTGCCCCATGAGGACTGCACACTCCTTAAGAAGGGAACAAAAAGATTGTTGACCTTATGGAAGACATCCAACGACTTTCAGAGGAACTCAAAGAGAAAGATTTCTTTCTGTAATCAGAGAGGAAATAACGTGACTTCTTCTTTCCAACAGTTTCAAAACCATCAGACAAAGATGATTTCTTACCTGAAAAGGTCCACTTATTGGCTGTTTGCAGAGCTTTCAACCACATCTCATGGCATCAGTGGTCACCTCCCTCGTGTGAAGCGTCAGTTAGTTGTATACGAGGGGAGATGGTAACCATGGTAACCCCGTCTCTGTTCAAAGATGGTCCGTTTATTACTGCCAGGTCGACGATGTTGCAGCCGAAATCAAAGCATATGTAATACGTCATCCTTGTAGAAGCTTTGTAATTCCATCTTGGACTGCAGTGTCTTCGTAAAATTAATCCAGAAAGATGCGTCCGCCACCAAACAACACTGTTGCATCTCCATCACTGTGGCTGTGCTCAGACGCTCCGGAGGCCGTCTCTACCCTGCACCGGCGGGTAGCCCTTCTCTCAGGTCTGTTACTGCTACTCCAACACAACACTCAACAGCTCACACACTCCATCCTCAGTCCGCACGCAGTGTTGAAGCAGATTCTGCTCAGTCCCACTCTGGATCCCCACAACCGGCATCTCCTCGTCCTCTTTTCTCCCCAACCACAGTAATAATTGGTGACTCCATAACCAGAAACCTCCGTTTCTTTAACGCTACCACTCACTGCTTCCCCGGTGCCACCATGGCTGACATTTAAAAAAAAACTCCAGGACCTGATGCCGTCACTCCCGTCCTCCATCACAAGAGTGATAGTCCATGTGGGAACAAATGACACAGCTCATCAGCAGTCTGAGCTGACAAAATCAGATTTTAACAGTCTTTTTAACTTTTTAAAGCAGTATGGAAAGTCCGTTTTTATCTCTGGTCCCATTCCCACAGTTGGTCGCGGTGCTGGCCGCTTCAGTAGACTCCTTGGCCTCCACGACTGGCTCCAGTCTGCCTGCAGGGCTTACGGTGTGTGTTATGTGGATAATTTTAATATTTTCTGGCAAAGAATATCCCTTTTTAAGACAGACGG
The DNA here is from genome assembly GCF_021292245.1 of Micropterus dolomieu. NCBI lineage: Eukaryota > Metazoa > Chordata > Actinopteri > Centrarchiformes > Centrarchidae > Micropterus > Micropterus dolomieu. Next base: position 7,094 of record NW_025730425.1, read on the forward strand.
ACTTCACCCAAACAAACGGGGCTCAGAAATGTTAGCTGCGCACATACAGCATGTGGTGCGGTCCACACATGACTTACGTGAATGACTAATCATTCATGCAGCACACCTGGACACACCACCGCTCACTGAACAGATCTCTGCCTCACTGCCACAAACAACTGTCTCCACCTGCTGGCATGTAAAGCCGTCTGCTCCCAGCGCTGTTCCACAGACTTCTATTCCTGTCATCATCACGCATAGACCAGTAAACCGAAATGTGCACATCCCACACAGAAATAATAGTAATCTCTTAAGGATTAGGACAACTGCACCAACTCCAGCACCCAGAACAAACTCATTTAAAATGGCTCTCTTCAATGTGAGATCACTTTCAAGTAAGACTTTTATCTTAAATGATTTTATCTTTTTTTATTTTAAAGAAACCTGGTTTAGATCCCTCCCTCCCACATAATTTTAGACCAATTTCAAAACTGCCTTTTATTGCAAAGATTCTAGAAAGAATTGTGTCCAAACAGCTGCTCACTGTACTGGAAAATAACAAAATATTTGAAAAGTTTCAGTCTGGTTTTAGGAAGTACCACAGCACTGAGACTGCCCTGCTTAAAGTCACCAATGACCT
>NW_025730426.1:0-5746 GCF_021292245.1 Micropterus dolomieu
AAAAAGCCGATACTTTACCAACACACCTGTTTAATAAGCATAAATCCACCACAGCTGTGTTTTGGTTTTACACAAGCACAGCGCTAGTTCGGTTAATAGCTTATTGTCACAAACAAGCTAAAGTGAAAGCTGTCTGTCTTTAGTAGGCCTAACTGTTCGGCTTAGTTTGCCAGTACATTAAAATATGGCACATTATAAACTGAGCTGGTGGCTGAGACCGATCAGCCATCCTCTCTACCAGCAGCAGCAGAGGGAGGACAGGAGGGACTGAGCTGTTCATTCTTTCTAAACTTCACTCAGTATGTTGATGTCAGGAATATGATTTATTTACTGGCATTTTAGATTTGTTTAGTAACTTTGCTGTTGTAGGTCCTGTTGCTGCTCTAGAAACAGCATTTAGATGCTAAATTATTTTTTTAAATAATATATGCAATTATTTATTAATACATACATAGAACTGATAAGAGCATCAATAAAGAACTGAACCAATAAGGATTACAAGTGTGTGAATAAAATCCTAATGATCCCAACTCGTGAGAAAATGTCCGGCCCATCTCTGGATCCTGGTTTTAAAATCCGGCCCAATTGAATCTGTAATTGAATAGCCTTGGTCTACAGTAATCATAGTAAAATATCCTCCTTGTGACGAAATGTACATTAAACTGAATGCAGCATTGTAGACAATATTTTCATTGCATGGATAGCCTTTGTTGGAAATTGTTCTCAGTCTCCCTCCTTAAAGGGTAAATTATTATCATAACAATTTAATAATGCATTGCATTTAAACAGCACTCTTCATACAGTAAAAGCGATAACAGTAGCCTACCAGGCTGGAAATGCAGTCTTCCAAAATATGTATCCCCCTTTATAATGCACAGATGATGGCCTACTATCAAGTATTTAATTTTGTGTATACTTCACATCATGACTAATAACAGGGGTGAATATGGAGACGTTTGTTGTTTCCTAGAAGGAGTTATAGTGGGACACAAAATACAAGGGCGGCTGTGGCTCGGGAGATAGAGCGGGTTGGCCGTTATTTGGAAGGCTGGCGGTTCAATCCCTGGCTCCCTTCCTGGTTGCATGTCGAAGTGTCCTTGGGCAAGATACTGGTGGCTGTTCCACCAGTGTATGAATGAGTGTGAATGTTAGTTTCTGTTTGAGCACTTAGGCTCAGTGTATGACTGGTGAATGCAGATGTAGTCGAAAAGACTAGAAAGACGCTGTACAAATACGGAGCATTTACAAACTGGGATCCAGAAAATGTCTAGTACACTAGAGCTTGTACTGTTCATTTAGCCTTACAAAGAAGTGTTGCATCAAAGAATGTACTGTAACTTTAGCTAAAGTTAACAGGAATGTTTTTTTTGTATATGTAATTTATCATTAAGTTACTGCATACATTACATATATTAGAAGCAGACAAAACCAAGATGGGCAAGGAGGCAAGGAGTAAAAAAATACTACACAGAGACACTGTAGAATTGCAAAACAGGAGAAAACAGAAAGTGGGCATAGTGCATGAACACCGCTGCTTTAAAGTGTAAAGAAGTATACTACACTAGTAATTTGTACTACTACTACTAACGATATTAACAGCAAACACAGCTGCCTAAAATCAGACATTTTAGGAAATACCCTTTTTAGCTTTCTTGACGAGAGTTGAAAGAAAAGATCGATACTGAACCAAACTGAAAATTACAAATTCTGCCGTTCTGGGGAGTTATGTGGGGAGTTGTGACTTCCTGAAGTCCTGGCTGGTTACCCGGAACCATCACATTGATGACAAGAAGACGTTCAGTATGCAGGCCTTAACGCTCAATTCCGATTTTTTCCCCAAGATCCGATCTTTTTGTGTGACAGTTCACATTATTGTTTAAATATGGCCCATATCAGACTCCATTGTGAACTCTCTGAAAGTGACCCGCATGCACAGAAGAATAAAACAGCATCACACACAGCAAGCTTTTCCGTACATCGCAGCTCCGTCTGGCTGCTCTAGAGTGACATTAAAGTCGCATCAATTCTGAGTGTCCAGACTGAGCTTTGCGTTTAAAAACATCTGATCTGTATCGGATTTGGACCACATATGAAAGTGGCCAAAATCCAATCTGGAAAAGATCAGATTCCATGTGAGTTGGGCTATTCACACTGTCATAAAAAACAATCAGATCTGAGTCACATTTGAGTGTGTGGGTCACTTTGGCCTGCAGTCTGAACGTAGCCAAAGTGAAAAGAATCTGACTAGTGCAGTATCAGACTGCACACTGACTCTGGAATGGAGTAGTATATGAAGTCGGTCCATTTCACACAGCAGATACTGTTTTTATCCAGAGTGAAACTGACTTCACTCTGGGGATATTTGGCTGTTGAAGGCAACAGTCCACTGTATGTAGTGGAAAAAATGTCTCCCTCACATCTGAAAGTTATCAGCTGCGATGACATCAACTGAACAATCAGGCGTGATGACATCATACTGTGCAAGAGACAGAGTGAGAGAGAGAGAGAGAGAGAGAGGGACATAGACAGACTAGAGGAGAAGCACATGTGCCCAATATCAAAACATACCAGCAAAATGAAAGGAACACATTATGGCTGTATGAAATGACTGAACAAGAAGAAACATCCCATAAACCTGCAGTAAAGGATAGGTTGTCTATCTTCATACAAACACAGGCTATCTATGTGTGTATTTAAAGAGTCATTGGTGACTGTACATACTTGCTGTTAAGTCAAGTTGTTTGCTACAACAGAACTGATGCATTCATCCTTTCATTTTTAATCAGCTCCTCACAAGTGCAGTTTACTGAGTCTCCATCTTAAAAGATGGCAATATTCTATTTCTTAATGCCAACAAATCCAGAATGTGCAGACTCAAACCAACAGTGAATGTAGCCTGATGTCTCTACTTCCTCTGAGCCATAGAGGTCCACTGTCCAGAAACTATTAAAACATCAGTGAGCCTCACTGCTGCACTGGGTGACATGTTCTTCGTCACTATGAACACACACTGTAGATTATTCTGACTCAGTCACCTGTCAACCCTCCAGTTTTTCCCGGGATTCTCCCATATTTTACCGTTCTCTCTCACTTTCCTCACATTAAAATATTTTCCAGTAAATCTCCCATATTTTTAACCTTTATAAACATAAAAATAAAAGTATTTGCTGCATTCCCCTCTGGTAAAGCAGGTGGCAGTATCTTGAACATTAGCTGTACAGATCTAGTGAGAAGAAATCATTGACTCAAAGAAGAAGAAGAAGCGCTGGCAAAGAAGGAATAATGCAGGGATGTTCACAGCATTTCACTTTCAACCAGGTATCACATTCTGACCACCTAATTGAGGTCACTTACTAAATGTAGGAATGAATTGACCAAATGTGATTTTAGTATTCACTGTGTGTACCCTTGTCTAAATGTAAGCAGTAGTAGGGGTGGTGAGACCAAGGCGGCCCGGGGCCAGGTGCTTGAAAATATCTTAATCCCACACGTTCCGTAGAGAATCAAATTTGGATTCATCCGCCGCTGAAAATAGTCCCCAACAACAGTCCAGTTTGAATAACTTTTGCTAAAAACTGCAGTGAGCAGCTGGAAATTACAGAGCCTTTCTTAAACAAGACCAGGTGGAAACCTTGTATATGGCTGGACCGTGTATGGTCCATGTGCTAAATTGTGGCATTCATACACAATGACAGTGTGTAAAGTATTTTTCTGTCTTTAAGTGGGTATTTGTTCTAAATTAGAACAAATAATGATGTAAGTTGATGACCGAGATGAAAGATGATGTGGTTGGGATGTCAGGAATGGGGTGAAGATTACACAGAATGTTGCGTTGTAAATCCCTTCAATATGTTTATTTTAGGTCATGTTATTCGATTTGACTGTTTCAGAGTTTCCTGTGCTGTGGTTAGGGTTAAAAGTAGGGAGGGGAGAGTATGACCTCCTGAATGACAGGCACACAGAGAGGGAGACAGACAGGGCTGGCCGGCCGGTAAAAACTTTCTGTTCCTTCAGTAATGAGCAGTGAGTGTGATTTGGTGGTGTTTTGGGGCCTCAAAGAAAATCTTTCTTGACAATAGGAATTATATGAAGCCTTTTACTGTAATTAATGAAACGACCAAAATAGTGTTTTCAATAATGTTTCTACTGAAGGACAAAATTCTGAAGCCCATAATAGATTTTATAACAATTATTGCTGTATTCTGGGTATATTTATACACAGTATATGTGGTATAGCACTGATGAAATATAGCCACTGGTGGAAGAAGTACTCAAATTCCTCCCCCCCTTTTTAGTGAAACTGTTGACAACACATGGACATCTGAAACGTGACAAGAGGCCTCAACTAGACATTGGAGTATATACACACAGAAAGTAGCATAAAATGAAAATACACAAGGAAAGTACAGTCCACAGAGTCCATAAAGAATCCTCTAATTAGAAATGTAGTGCTGGCTCCCTCTAGTGCTCAACAACAAAGTTTGTCTCATATTCTTCAGACATGAGAAATATCAGTTAAATGTACCTGCACTATAAATGCTTATTGAAGAAGCTCTGCAGAAGTTTCAGCAGACTGAAAACCAGCTGGTGATCCAGTGAAGAATCTCTGAGTAAAATGTTGTCTGAAACAGGTTTCAGATTCAGTTGTTATACAACATACATTGATATCTGTAGAATAAATACACAAGCATCTGTAGTACAAATACACAAGTATCTGTAGTATAAATACACTGGTGTCTGGAATGGCCATTTAAATGTTTTACATTACATTTTTATCTACAGCAGCTTACATTTGAGGAACAACATACAATAGATACTAGTAAGAGCAGCAATAAATACTAATAAGAGCTAATAGCACATATGGCATCAATGGGGTAAATACATAGGGAAAGAAGTAAGGGTTAACAAAAAAGTGCAATCAATACAAGATAATTGTAGGGGATAGAAGAAGAATAACACAGGAAGTGCATGTTAGAGGTTAGGAGTTAGAGGTGTTATAAGAGGAAGTGTTCTCAGAAGAGATGAGTTTTCAAGAGCTTCTTGAAGTTAGAGAGGGACGCCCCTGCTCTGATGGTAGCTCGTTCCACCAACTTTTAGTAAGTCAGTATTGTGGCAAAACATCTGCCATGTAGGTGTTTTTTTTTACTACAGTTTATGCTTGCTTGTTTATTATATATTCTGTTATGTGCTGTTTTGTTTGATGTGTTTCGTTCTTGATGAGTAATAATGTCATATATATTTTTTAATTTGTTCAAATACAGTGGGGGAAAAAAGTATTTGACCCCTTGCTGATTTTGCAGGTTTGCCCACTTACAAAGAATGCAACGATCTATAATTTTAATCATATGTACATTCTAACAGTGAAAGACAGAATCCCAAAGAAAATTCCAGAAAATCACATCATATGAATTTATAAAAATTGATAACCATCTGATGAGGAAAAACAAGTATTTGACCCCCTGGACAAACAGCATGTTAATATTTTGTAGAAAAGCCATTATTGGCCAGCACAGATGTCAAACGGTTTTTATAGTTGGTGACAAGGTTTGTGCACATTTCGGCAGGGATGTTGGCCCACTCCTCCCTGCAGACAGCCTCCAAATCATTCAGGTTCCGAGGTTGTCGCCTGGCAACTCGAATTTTAAGCTCCCTCCAAAGATTTTCAATTGGATTCAGGTCTGGAGACTGGCTAGGCCACTCCAGAACCTTGATGTGCTTCTTCTTCAGCCACTCTTTTGTTGCTTTG
>NW_025730427.1:0-8642 GCF_021292245.1 Micropterus dolomieu
CCCCCCCCCCCCCCCCCTCCTGTTTCTGCTTTTTACACATATGACGAGATTCCCAGGATATATTTTTCACATGATGCTTTTTGGGCACACATGCCACTTGCACCTTGAGCTTATTTCAACATACATAGTAAAAAGGTGATGGAACAGTGATTTGGTGTACTTTGTTGACCCTAGTTATTGAAATCATAATTAATTCCAGTTTCACACCTTTATCAGTACAGTTGGTCATCCCCTTCTCAGATTTGAGTTTGAATGGCATGTGGAAGAATGAATTGTTCCTGATAATTGATCTGATAATATTCTCCCATCTTTTCCTATTGTGTGTAAAGGCTGTATATTTTGTACATATAAATATAAAATAAAATTTAAAAGCAGTTTAATATAGTATATTTGTGTCTCCAGGAGGTATTACATTGATTTTCAAAATTACCATTTCATTTTATTTATTAGGATCCCCATTAGCTGTAGCTGAAGCAACAGCTATTCTTGATCCAGCTCTAATCTGTAAAAATCAGTCAACTGAACAAACAGAAGAAGGAAAAGAATCTATTATCAATTCTAGATAGTACATTGTGCTGTATAGAGTCTAGATACTACCTAAGTGTCCTTGGATGAGGAAAGCTGTTGTTTCAGTGATACTTTAAAGCAATTTTTACTGTTTTCCTGAATAATATGCTCGGGCAGAGTGTTCCATACAACCATGGCTCTCTACATGTTCTTTATCACACAGTTTTTTTTTTCTTTGGGTAATGTAAATCTACCGTCAGTAGCGTGTCTGGTATAATACCCTTGGTAATTTAGTAACTGAAATTGTTTTCATAAAATAAAGCAAAGAGGCAGTACATCTGTCTTTGATCCATGAGCTGCTGACAGATGACATTATCTTAATAAAGAGGACGAACAATAAATGGGATTTTCTGTATATAAAAAGTGCAGTGGTGGTATGTAACTAAGTACTCAAGCGACATTTCAAATTGAAATGCTGTACTTTTTACTTCACAACTTTCATTTATTTGACATCTTTAGTTACATTACAAATTAAGAGTGTTGCAAATAACATACACAGAGCTTATAAAAGTATTTTTGTTATAAATGAAACTACCCAACAGTTTATGCAAGTACAGCTGAAACGATTAGTCAATTGAGAGAAAATAATTGGAAACTATTTTGATAATTGTTTAAGCAGCTTAATATAGAATAGTTAAAAATAGCCTCATCCAACCACTACTTCATATCAACTAACTACAACAGTAAAATCTAATAATTAATAATCTAATGATATGTAATAGTATTTTGAGTTGTAATATTTTAAGTACATTTTCCTGGTTACTTACATACTTTTAACTCTGAAATGGGCCATTATGGATAATGCGTTTACTTTTGGTACTTTAAATACATTTTGATTTTATTACTTTTGTAGCCTGCTTTTTACTTTAGTAACATTGTCAATGTGGGACACATTGTGGTATTAGTACTTTTACTTAAGCAAAGGATTTGCTCTGCAAAAAAGTTTGACTTAACCTTTTGGTCTGCTATGATTCATCTCACACAAGGCTGTCTTTATGCTAAGCTAAGCTAACCAGTTGCTGGCTGTAGCTTTGTGTTTAATAGACAGATATGAGAGGGAGCTTGATCTTATCTAATTCTACACCACATAGCGAATATTTCCCAAAATATTGAACTATTATTTTAAGAGGCCTCTGGAGTTCAGACAGGAGCAGGAGTAGACGTGAAGTGGTTTTAGGTCTGCTGCCATCTTTCCTTGTAGCAAATTGATAAATACAGGCTCTGGTTATTGTACTTTATAAGAAATGACCTCAGATTAGAGTGTTTGATTTGGTCATATCAGTGCACAGCCTGAGTTACTGATTTTGACCCCAAATGATATCCTCAGTGACCCGTTGCGTCTTTTTCACACTGGAAACTGAATCTTTTGTCTGAAAACACAAAGCAGGAATAAACCTTACACTTTTACAATGAGCAAAAGAAAAATTATTATTATAAAACAGATTTGATGCAATATGAAACCTGGACATGCAGGGAGTAAAAATAATAAATGAAATAAAACAAACAACAAAAGGCATGTCACACAAATAATGTGTTTTGCATAAAATTGAAGCTTGACAGAATAAAAACATTAACTTAATAAAATTTGCACATTCGTCCAGGTTGTCCCCAGTCATGATAACAGCAAAGAAGTCTGCGTTGCAATCTACATGTCACAATTTTAATTGTAATCTGTTACAATTAAAATTGTGACATGTAGATTTAATTATAGTAGATTATCCTTATACAAATGGTACTCTTTAACTAAAATACTAAATACAGGAACAGCTATATCTCCCCATAACATTTTCCTTTGATAAAAATTAATTCCACAGGTCATGAACACCATTATTCTAAAAGATAAGAGCTCCAAAATATTCCACAGGTGTTGAATTGGGTTTTTGATTTGGAGACTGTAAAGGCCTTAGTGTCATTTTCAAACCATTCAGTGACTCCATTAGTGTGCTTGAATATTCACCTGTGGGTTGGTGCCTTCCAGATATTTCTGTGTACACGAGTATGAAACGGCTATTCGTTGTTACGTAAAACATTTAAACCAAAGTTGGCCACAGCTGGAAGATACTTATTTTGGATAAAAAAATGATCGATAGTGTGGAGTTTGTATTGCAATTAGGGTTTAGGTATCATGATGTAGGGACTAAACCAAACTTGTGCACATTTAGGATGATAAAAAATTAATATGCTATTGAGAATTATGTTGTATGAATTGTATCTAAGAACCAAAACTGCATGTACTGTACGTCAGCTATGTTCCCAGTTCTACCGGACGATACTGATTTGTTCGATGTGCCATCTTTCATCATCAGGCTGGTAATGAAAGCGAGTCCACATGCACACAAAAATTCCAAAAGCCAAATTATTTTATTTAATTAAAAAGAAAATAAGGTGGAGTGTGGAAATATAGATGTAGTCAGTTGTCTGAGTATGGATGAATAAAAAGTATGTGTGTGAGTGTCCAAACTAAACCAAATAAAGTATATCTTAGTATATTTTAAATCTTAAACTAAACAGGTACGAAGGCCTTAAAGATATAAAGAAAGCATTTTTTGGGAGAGCAGACCTTTTGTGTCTTTGGCCCCTCCCTCCGCTCAGGTGCAGGCAGTTGCTCTGACAATCCACCCAGGCTCCTGCAAGAAGACGACAGCAACACAGGCAGCCAGGCTGGTGGGCTGTCACAAAGGATATAGAACATTATTTTACATTATTATCTACTGTTGTGCTTTTTATTGGGAATTACACAAGACATTTTGTGGTAAGATAAACATACGAAACATGTAAATGAACCAGTTTTACTTGGAGATAGTCTTAAGCAAGGTTTAAACTTTCTGCGTCTGTGAGTACCCTTTTAAACTCATGCCAAGAACAAAACTGTCTACACTCCTTCTCGCACCTGTGTTTTTATCTACTACAGAAGACACTCAGGACTGTAAGCTCATTTTAAGAGGTTCACAAGGAGAAAAAAATCATTGTCATTGTATAAAGAAATATCATGCAGAGAGAACTGTTTAAACCATAAAACATATTAAAACTCATGTGTGTATATATAGTGTTTCCTCTAATAAAACTTAACATAGTGTAACATAACGTAAATATTTAAAAAAAAACGTTTAGTACCTTTTAAAACACACAACACTCCTGCTAAGGTTTAAAGGGGGTGGAGCTATGCAGAGTGTAATTGATGTCAGCAAAGTCTGTTTGCCAATAGAAATGGTAGATGTGTAAGATTTTCTGCTCTAAAAGTTTTAAGAAAATAGGAACCACACAGTGCTCAGTCATGTTAGTCTTACATACAACAACAATGCTCTCAAAACACAATGTCACAGTTTAATTGTGGATAATAAAGCAATGAGAGCAGTGCAACAGTTTGTAGTCTGGCTCATCAGTACAGTCAAAGTTAAAAAGGCTTGCAAGTCCATTGGATGAGGCTTGATGCCGCTAAAACAATAAACATGGCTGACCGTGATAAACTGTTTCTTTGGCAAGTTTATGCACAGTTAAACACTCAGCACTTGGTGTTAATTAAAAGGTTGGCCATTCTTTTCAAACAAGTGATACGTTAATCATTAACCGTGTATCCCTCTAGTTACATCAGTTGGTAATCCTCAAAAGTTGTAGGCTATATTTCCAGAAGATGATTTTCAGAGATTGTTTACTGTAACCAGCTACCTAATAACATTGACAAAATATTTCCACATCATTACATAAGTTTCACTATTTAATACTAGTATGTATTCTTTTAATTGAATACTTTAAATTGCCTTTTAGTTTATTGTTCACCAGTTACAATGTGTGCTTCTATGGGAGCTGCCATTGTTGTGTGTAGTCATTCGGCTGCTCGTGAAGTCGGGGTACATATTTTTTTTCTCCGAGTTCACAAGTAGGAAATCCAACTTCAAGCGGCGTTCCAGGATAGTTTTTCTAATTGGAGGTCAGAAATTTCCCAGTTCTGAGTTGCCAGGAACGCAGCATTTGTTCACACCAAAACAGGAAATGCTTGCTTGAAAAAAAAAGATTGCCAGCTTATTTTAGCATAAAGACTAAAAACAAAAGACACAGCTAGCTTGGTTCTGTGCTGGCTTCTCTAAAGCTCTTGAATTAACACATTATACACTGCTCAGACTTTACTGTACATTGAATAATTTGTTGAGAACAAAATGACATAACAACAGTCAGTGGAAACCAAAGTCACCAACCGATTGAGTGCTGGATTCAAAATTATTCTGAATTTCACTGACTGAAAATGAAAAAGTAAAATACATTTAAATCACAGGCTGATATAACTTGCGTGAATTTCTTCATGGCAACTCACAATGTTTATTAGTAGTGTGTATGGCCCCCACATGCCTGTATGCTCCTGATGAGACGGCGGATGGAGTCCTGGATCAGGGCATCAGCTCCTGGTCAGTTTGTGGTGCTTCTTGGCTGCGTCATATGCAAAGAGACAAACTGTCCCAGAGGTTCTCAATTGGATGGAGTCTTTGTCTGATTGTTTGGTCAGAAGTTTGTTTGAGTTCGGGATTAGGGAGGCTCTCTCGACTTTCCAAGTAAGAAATCCGATTTAAGGGCGTTCCCGTTGAAATTCCCGACTTGGAACACGGATTATCCAACTTCCCATGTCAAATGGCACGTAGGCTACCATTAAACTGTGACTGTGTGTTTAGGGCAGAGCCATTGTTAGCTTGCATTAAAGAGGACCGAACTGTGATGCTGACACCAGGATTAGACAAAGTCAGTTTGGATGATTTGACACTGACTTCACGCATGCTTTATAAAGGACATCCTGGCAAATAAGTAAACATTCAGTTCACCAAAATCGCAACAAACACACATTATAATTTGATATTTTGGGTAATGAGATATTTCATTTTCTTCTCAAGAAATCTATGATTATTTCCATCTAATATGAAGCTGGAGACATTTGGCTAACTAGTCACTGCTTTCTATTATCTAAACCATACAAGGTAACTGAAGGATCTAAGATGCCTAAGTGTATCTTTTGGTGGTTATTTTCCCAGGGTGTTTACCTGCCCTTTATCTAATGCATGCTGCAATATGCGAGGCATATAATGGAACATTTACATGTGTATATTTGAGCAGTGTGCACATTGCTTTTGGACTAGAGTTTGCTTCCTTGGGCAATTTTGGCCTGCATTAAACTATCAGCGTTATTTCGAATATGTCCAGAATCCTTTAAGCATAGTGGCATATAGCCATGTATCTGTGTATCTTTTGTGGGTTATTTTTCCAGGTGTAGCTGTGCGGAGGAAGCATAGAAGTCATACCTTGCTCTAAAATTGCCCACATTGAACGGGCCGTTAAGCCTTACCTCCCAGACTTGAGTTTAACAGTAAAGCGTAATGCACTGAGGGTGGCGGAGGTGTGGATGGATGAATATAAATAAAATGTCAACATTGCCTGGAAACTTCCCATAGAGGTAAGGGATGACACCTCATTAATCACATAAATTACAACTTCTCTCAATACACAAATTAGGCATTCTGCACAATGAGTACTTTTACTTTTGGTACTTTTAAGGACATTTTGATGCTAATATTTTGTTTTCAATGCAGGACCTACAAAGTATCTTTATAGTGTCCCCTCTAACAGCAGCAGCCAAATGGTTTGTGATGTGAAAGGTAGTACAAGGATGCATTGTGTCCTGTTTGCATTTCCACATCTTTGACATTGGTGACATCAACGTGGTTGGGAATAATAAGGAAAACCAACATGATAATAAGGCCATCTCAAGCCTTTAGATCAGCTTCAGTGCTCCATGATTTGATTCTATTGTAAACAACATTCATATGTATTACTCATTTGTACAAATATTTGTAAAAATGAAAAGAAAAACTAATAATATTAGTATAAACAGATTTAATGCAATATGAAACCTGGACATGTAGGGACTAAAAATGTAAAATAAAATAAAATTTTGAATGAAATTGATGCTAGACACAGTCTAAAAACACCCAGTGAAACTGCACTTGGTGCGAATTTGAGGATATTAGTTAGTACAGCTATGGTGTGTCAGAGTGCATGACTGTATTTCTGTAAGTGTGTGTGTCTGGAAGGGGTGAGGAGAAAGAGAGAGGAGAGAGAGCACCTGAGATTCAAGGTAGGGGAATACTTGCTCCTCCTTTTTCATGTGAGACACAACAAAGCACTTGACATGTACAGACGTACCAAGATGAGATCTGGCTGGATTAAAGGATCAATTCTGGCCTTTGCCGTGACTGCGGCTCTGCTATATCTTGGCTCCATTAAGATGGAGGTCCATACCCATTCAGAGAGACTCCAGAGGGCCCACGACAATGACTCCATCAGGAGTCAGAGAATTATTCATAGGATGGACAAGATGGAAATGAACATCAACAGGCTGGGTAAGTCAAAGCCTCAGTACAGCTGGTTCTGTCTTTTTCTTTTGTTGTTATGAAAATATAAAATTAAGTTTTGCTTAGGTGATTGCAGGTTAAAAGATGTAGATGTCTTGATAGAATCTGGGTGAAATTTAGCTGAAATGTTTAGTGTTTTGGACCTTTAGGCTCAATATAAGAGTCTTGTTTTCAACATACAATTGACCTGCTTCACATTCACATTCGGTAATTAAAATTGTGTTAAAACAATTGTAGTATTGAATAGGGCTGCAAATAACAATTGTCATTAGCAATTTATCTGCTCACTATTTTTGAATTAATGTATCAACTGTTTTGTCTACTTTCTTCTTGTTGTACAACATTGTGTTGTATAATTCTAAATTACCTTGATATGTGACAAAGTAAAGCAGCAAATCCTCACATTTGAAACCATTGAATCTTTTGCATTTTGGTTGAAAATTTACTGAAACATTATCAAAATAGCTCCATTTAATTTTCTTTTGATCAGCTCATCAATTAATCGACTAAGAAACTTTCACTCACCCACTTCTAACTAAACTTAACTCCAAATCACCAAATTAATGCAAACAGGTTGATCACATGTTAACAATTTTCACATTAATACTTTGGATTTGATTAATCAAAGTACAGTTAAAAAGTAACTGAGCTGTACATAATACTGATCGCAGCACTGCAAAGACCAACACTCACTGATTTTTGTAATATGGATATGTATATAAGCACTTTGTTCAGCCTTCTGTCATTCCATTGGCATAGAAAAAAATGCTTGATAAAACAAATACTCTGATCCGCTCTTCTGTCGACAGTCAGTCTGATGAATAATCTTGATAAGAAGGAACCAGCACCACAGAAGAACCCAGAGGTGAAGAAGGAGAGGAAGGTGGTGAGGAAGCTGTACCCGAACTCTGCTCTGTTCAGGAAGTGGGGTAATGAGCTTTCAGAGGAGGAGCAGAAGGAGGCCGAGAATTTGTTTCAGAGATACGGCTACAACGCCTTCCTCAGTGACAGGCTGCCCCTCAACAGAGAGATCCCTGATACCAGGCCTGCCAGGTGATTATCATTTCCTGCTCATAACTACTGACAAACCACACCTCATTCACACACAATGAACTGCTTTACTGTATGATGCCTGTTTAGTGTGAGACCCTGGTGATTGACAATTTTTTAAAAAAAGAACTTTTATTACTTTCTATAAGGGGAAATACAATTTTTTTTAAAGTTTTTTTTTCTCTATTTTAGACATTTTATAGACCAAATGATTAATCAAAGATGTAGCTTATATAAAAATGTGTCAATTAACATGAAATTCAGAGGAAATAACATCTACTACCAAAGTTTCCCTCTGAAATTTAATTAGCTTCTTATGATTGTGATTGAAAATAAGCACAAGTTTTTAATCAGAAAATGCATCACTTTTTCTTCCCCTCACAGGTGTGCTGACAAAAAGTACCCAGAGGATCTGCCTACCATCAGTGTTGTTTTAATCTACCTGGATGAAGCTCTTTCTATCATCAAAAGGGCCATCCGCAGCATCATAGACAAGACGCCAGCTCGGCTGCTGAAAGAAATCATACTGGTGGACGATCACAGCAGTAATGGTAGGTCGACCTGCTACGGCTCTGGCTCTCAATTTATTATCAGAGTATGTTTGATACTCTGAGAATATATTTTATCTCATAC
>NW_025730427.1:8662-13317 GCF_021292245.1 Micropterus dolomieu
CTGCCCCTCAACAGAGAGATCCCTGATACCAGGCCTGCCAGGTGATTATCATTTCCTGCTCATAACTACTGACAAACCACACCTCATTCACACACAATGAACTGCTTTACTGTATGATGCCTGTTTAGTGTGAGACCCTGGTGATTGAAAATTTTGTTTTAAAAAGAACTTTTATTACATTCCGGAAGGGGAAATACAGTTGGGGGGTTGTTTCTTTTTTTAACCATTTTACAACATTTTATAGACCAAATGATTAATCTAAGATGAAGCTCATATCCAAAATTAACATAAAATTCAGATGCAAAAGTGATGCATTTTTTAATTTAAAAAATGCATCACTTTTTCTTCCCCTCACAGGTGTGCTGACAAAAAGTACCCAGAGGATCTGCCTACCATCAGTGTTGTTTTAATCTACCTGGATGAAGCTCTTTCTATCATCAAAAGGGCCATCCGCAGCATCATAGACAAGACGCCAGCTCGGCTGCTGAAAGAAATCATACTGGTGGACGATCACAGCAGTAATGGTAGGTCGACCTGCTACGGCTCTGGCTCTCAATTTATTATCAGAGTATGTTTGATACTCTGAGAATATATTTTATCTCATACCCATAGTGGTATGTAGCCATACCAATAGATATTTTAGATTTTTGCATCTGAGTTCACACCAAAACAGGAAATGTTTGCATGAATTTGTCCATTGTACAGGTTACAATTGAAGTGAATGTAACAGTACCTTGAGAAGAGGTCTAATGAGGGAAAGTTTGGGTAAATGCTTATTTACTGTCTTGAGTTACGTGAGACAATCTATACCACTATCATATTTGTGTGTTAAAGGAGACAGCTAGCTTTTAGCATGAAGACTAGAAACAGTAGGACACAGCTTGCTTGGTTCTGTGTTTGTGACTTCTAAAGCTCTTGAATTAATTTGTGACTAAATATTTAAATTCTGCAGAGGATTTAATGGAGAAACTGGATGAATACATCAACTCCATCCATGAGGAGGTTCCAGGCCTGGTGAAGAAAGTCAGGCACTCGGGGCAGCTTGGCCTCACCCAGGCCAGACTGTCCGGATGGAGGGCTGCTGTTGGAGACGTGGTGGCCATCTTGGATGCTCACATAGAAGTCCATGTGCAATGGTTGGTCCAAGTGGAGTGATCTGAGTTGTCACTGTCAAGTTGTCGGCTGTGCTATGGTGATGATAAGTCATCACACTTTTTGTTTGTTCAGTCAAGTCATGTAACTGTTACACTGTGACTGTGTGTTTAGGGCAGAGCCATTGTTAGCTCGCATTAAAGAGGACCGAACCGTGATACTGACACCAGTGTTTGACAGAGTCAATTTTGATGATTTGGCACTGACTCCCTACATACCTGCGGCGGATGCCTTCGACTGGGCTCTGTGGTGCATGTATGAGTCCTTCAGACCCGAGTGGTACGCTTTAAAGGACGAGTCACAACCTGGCAAGTAAGTTCCGGTTTAAACATTCAGTTCACCCAAAACACAAAAAACTACTTTAACATTATAAATAAACATTTTTGGTAAAGTAATTTTATATTTTCTTATTATAAACCTTAGCTGAGAAGACCAATCCCACTCATACCTTTCCTTTTAATTTAAAGCTGGCTGGAGACAATTGGCTAGCTAGTCACTGCTACCAACCAAGAAAAAGTTAGGCACACAAATGTAAACTACCCAAGCAGGTCCTATCGAGTGCATTAATAAACAAAATTGAGCCGTACTTCAAAGTGATCTGTCACATTACTGTTTTACTTCAGAACCTATTTGCTTTTTGTTCAAACCATCTCTCATTCTGAAAGTCAAACTGTATTAAACAGCATGCAAGTGAGCTATGATGTGATATTGTACACATATATTAGAACCAATGTTGTCTGACTGGAAACTGAGGGCTTTGACTCATGACCTCAGTATTTAAACTATTCGCTACTGTTGGCAGAAGATTCTCACGATATCTCAAAACCTCAGTAAATGAAAAACCATCTATGTATATGTTGCTGGGGTGAGGTGGGGGCTGAACTTTTGGTCACTCTGTTTACTCCTATTAAAAATGCATAAAAATAAAGTGTGGATGGTGGGTGGGGTGACCCTTTAATCACTTTTATTACTCTTCTATTTAAAATGCCAGTGAAGTGTGGTTGGTGTTTTCATTTATTGTCAAATTCTGTCCTCAGGAGCCCCTCCATCATGGGGATTCTTGTTGCTGATCGCAAATTCTTTGGAGAGATCGGAAGTCTTGATGGTGGAATGAAAATATATGGAGGTGAAAATGTGGAGCTGGGCATCCGGGTAAGATTTACAGGATGTTTCAAAGTGACCAAAACACTGTAAGTAAAGTAAAAAAACAACTTTGTTTGCTGTTGGTTGGTTGGTTGCATGGGTTTCTTTCAGTAATCTAAATCATACAAGGAAGCTTCTAAGATACCAAAGTGTATCTGTGTATCTATTTTTTCAGGTGTGGCTGTGTGGAGGAAGCATAGAAGTCATACCTTGCTCTAAAATTGCCCATATTGAACGGGCCGTCAAGCCTTACCTCCCAGACTTGAGTGTAATGGTAAAGCGTAATGCACTGAGGGTGGCGGAGGTGTGGATGGATGAATATAAATACAATGTCAACATTGCCTGGAACCTTCCCATAGAGGTAAGGGAAGACACCTCATTACTCACATAAATTACAGCTTCTCTCAATACACAAATTAGGCTTCATAACTTTGTGCAAACCCTATAGTTCCTCTTACTGATCAAACTTTTTGTGGCCTTTTTACCCTGATGTTTCCTACAGAATCATGGGATAGACATTGGGGATGTATCGGAGAGGAAAAAGCTGAGAGAGAGGCTGAATTGCAAGCCCTTTAAGTGGTATCTGGATAATATTTACCCCTTGCTGGACCCTCTGCATGACCTGCTAGGTTATGGAGCGGTGAGTAGAAACAATATCAAATGTGACCGCTGCATTTGAAGTCTGAATCTGCAGGTGTCACAGTCATGCTTCAGAAGGCTTCGTTTGGGTTTCATTTAATACATTTATTTTTTTCACTTTTTACATTACATTGATTCCCATGAAGAATTTTAATCATCCAAGTCACAGGACAATAATAATAATATCAGCAAGTCAGTTGTATAGTTTTGTTTGGTTTAAGATGTTTTTTGACCCTGAATTTATTAAGAGCAGGTTTCCGAGAAAGCATGAACAGGAACTTCTGCTCCCATTTGTTAAACATCTTCACATATGAAATCTGCCCGAAATAAACAAAACTCGTAGACTACAGAGCAGTTGCAACAGAACTTTGCACAGGAAGGGCAGCTCTCTTCTACTTTTGTCGTTGGATATCACATTGGACTGTCATGTAAACCAGTGGTTCCCAACCTTTTTGGCTTCTGACCCCTTAAAACAAAGCAACGTCTACTTGCAACCTATCATCACTGGTTGCAGACATCTACGAGGAATAAATATCCAACAATTCATGAAATCAAAGATTAGATAAACATCTGTTTTTCTGGGTTTTTTTTAACCTGTTAACCGTCCTTGTATCCCCCAGGTTTGGGGTCCTGACTCCCATGTAGGGAAACAATGATGTAAATGACAATGGAAGTCTGATGGAATTACATATTGTCAACAAATCCTATTATAATACAAAAAACAACAAGCACTGTAGTTTATTTTGAGTCAGTCACACAAACAACATACTGCTGTTGCTCTTACCAGAGGACCAAACGTGTATCTGCAGCTAAAATACCTCCAACAAATACACCATTTATTCCTGTTTGAGTAATATTTGCTAAAAAGCTACAGTGCACAGCTGTTTAAAGAAATCCCTCAGACATGAAACTATATCTATATACAGCTATATCTCATATCTGCAAATGAGCTTGAAAGCCAATTCATGGTTCCAGCATTCACTAAGGTCAGCACAGTCCCAGAGTTGGTTTAGGTCTTTTCATTGGATTATTTGACAACACCAAAAATATTGCCAGCCTTTAAGTAAGGGACGTCACTAGGATTGAAGGACAGGGGGTGCTTAGCCCCCAGGGTATGCGTAACTTGCGCTTAAAAAATCTTTGCCTTCGCATCTTTTGTTAATGTATTTGAACTACACTTATGTCATCAACCATTGAAGAAGCCAAAATTTTAACAAGTAAAAAGCAATAGACATATTCTCTTCTTCTATTTCTCTGTTGAACAACTTTAATGTTAGCTTTTAGACACATCAAAGACTGTGCTCCTGCTAAGTTCCTCTGTAGGCTATGACTTTAAGATCTGTCTGCGCATGCAAATGTGTGATAAATAATAATATATCTAATTCTTCTCTATATTAGATAAATTGCAGGTCCAAATAATGCTTATCATGTAAGCTGATAAGGATCCTATTTAAAGTGACTACTGTCTGAAGTTAATAACCTGATGGCAGAATGAATTAAAGATTTAGAGTAATGATTACTGTATGCATGTATGTATGTATGTATGATTGTATTTATTTTATTATATTTTCATGTGGGTATACAGTGGGTACGGAAAGTATTCAGACCCCTTTAAATTTTTCACTCTTTGTTTCATTGCAGCCATTTTCCAAAAATCAAAAAAGTTCATTTTATTTCTCAGTAATGTACACTCAGCACCCCATCTTGACAGAAAAAAACAG
>NW_025730427.1:13337-25830 GCF_021292245.1 Micropterus dolomieu
TATCATCAAAAGGGCCATCCGCAGCATCATAGACAAGACGCCAGCTCGGCTGCTGAAAGAAATCATACTGGTGGACGATCACAGCAGTAATGGTAGGTTGACCTGCTACGGCTCTGGCTCTCAATTTATTATCAGAGTATGTTTGATACTCTGAGAATATATTTTATCTCATACACATAGTGGTATGTAGCCATACCGATAGATATTTTAGATTTTTGCATCTGAGTTCACACCAAAACAGGAAATGCTTGCATGAATTTGTCCATTGTACAGGTTACAATTGAAGTGAATGTAACAGTACCTTGAGAAGTTTGGGTAAACGCTTTACTTTCTTGAGTTACGTGAGTTGATCTACACCACTATTATATTTGTGTGTTAAAGGAGACAGCTAGCTAGCTTTTAGCATGAAGACTAGAAACCAGGGGCGTAGGAGCGACTTTGAAACTGGGGGGGGACGCTGAAATGCTGGGGGGGGTTCGGCCCCCCTGATTTTTATTTTAATTAATGCACTTAAATGCTCATTTCTAATGACTTTTGAAAACAGATTGTACTTATTAGTGTGGCTAAAAGAGGGTCTTTGTAGTGACAGAAGATGGAGAATAGACTGGAGATGGTAGATTATGAAAACTCGGAGAGGAAGAGGGTCAGAGAGAGGGAGTATAATATAACTAGAACAAAACCGACTACCATTAAAAACCATGGAACAGCTGCTAGTTAATGTAGCTAGCCACAGTATAAATGTATTTAGTTATCCTAACGTTACACTTGTGAGCTGTCAGTGATATTTCAAACAAACATATTTCTAACAAAGTCTTTTTACCATGTGAGTTTTAGAATATATTATGTCTACTAGCTATCCATACAACTTACAAGCTCGTCCTCCTCAGTTTTTTCTTCTCCTTCTCCTGTGACCTCTGTCCTCTTCCTCTTAAAATACGGCAGGATGCTCGTTTCTGTTTGAACATTTTGAATGTTTATGGACACGTAGCAGAGACACATGCACTGCATTTTTAAGGTCAAGGATGGTCACAGACGGAGGCAAAAAAAGTAGCCCAGGAGTTTGTCCCTGGTCAGCCCGCTCTCCAGACAAAGCATTTGTTGGGTCCTCTGGGTCTTTAGATACCTTTTTTATTCCTGTATTCTTGAGAGTTTTATGTAAGTTGAGTACATAACTAAATTAACCTTTTAAAATACATTTTCAAAACTAGAAACATCCCTCTAAGTAAAGTAATCACTTCAGCTGAGCCCTTGAGTAGATGTCCAACGAAGGTTAAAGTCAAGGGCAACTGGATTTGTTTGAAGATACTGGAAGACATTTCGTCCCTCATCCAAAGGACTTCTTCAGTTCTGACTGACTGGCAGGGAAACTCAGCTATTTAACCTCAGTGGGGTCTTTTGCCAGGGTCATCGATACTGCTGGTTCGTTAGTGTTCCTGGTTGCTGTAACGACAGTCGTTAGGACTACCGGTGGCCACGACTGAACGACCATCGTTGGTATCTTCACCTGAGGCCAATAGGTTACGTTTGTTAAGTTTCCTGGGAAGAGATGAAAGGACAGCATTGTAAGTGGGGGATAAGTGGTGGCGTAGACCCCCTCCTCTGTTCAGCAACAGGTTCTCGACCCGGGTGTAGATGGCTTCCTTGACACCTCTTTCAAACCATCCATCTTCTCTGTCTAAAATGTGCAGCTGGTGGTCCTCAAACGAGTGTCCTCTGTCCTTCAGATGTAAGTAAACTGCAGAGTCTTGACCTGAGGACTTGGCCCTTCTGTGTTGAGCCATGCGTTTGTGTAGTGGTTGTTTAGTCTCCCCAATGTACAGGTCTGTGCATTCCTCACTGCATTGGACCGCATACACTAGATTGCTTTTCTTGTGTTTGGGTGTGCGGTCTTTGGGGTGTACCAGCATCTGGCTTAGTGTGTTCTTGGGTTTAAAAAACACAGGGATGTTGTGTTTGTTGAAAATCCTCCTGAGTTTCTCTGATACTCCAGACATGTATGGAATCACAATGTTGTTGCGTTTAACCTTTTGTTCTTCTTGGATCTTGTGGCTGTCTTCACAAAGGTCCATTTAGGGTATCCACAGGCTGTAAGTGCCCCTTTCAGGTGGTTCTGTTCCTTCTCTCGCTTGGGCGCTTGTTGGTATGTTTTCCGCTCTGTGGTGTAGTGTTCTCATGACCCCTAGCTTGTGCTCCAGTGGGTGGTGGGAATCGAAGAGTAGGTATTGGTCTGTGTGTGTGGGGGTTTTCTGTAAACACCCATTTGCAGTCTCCTGTCCTCTTCAATGTGTACAGCGCAGTCCAGGAAGGCCAAACTGTTGTTGTGAACATCTTCTCGTGTGAACTTGATATTGCAGTCCACAGAGTTGATGTGTTCTGTGAAGGCTTGCACTTCCTGGCTTTTAATTTTGACCCAGGTGTCGTCCACATATCCGTACCAGTGGCTCGGTGCTGTTCCTCTGAAGGAGTTGAGGGCTTTGCTCTCCACTTCTTCCATGTAGATGTTTGCCACAATCGGGGATACCGGTGAGCCCATGGCCCAGCCATGCTTCTGTCTGTAGAATCCTCCGTTGTACTGGAAGTAGGTGGTGTTTAGACAGAGGTCGAGTAATTTACAGATCTGGTCAGGGCTGAGGCTAGTTGTCTTGTGTTAGCTGTTTCCTAACGGTTTCTACTGCCTCTATGGTGGGGATGCAGGTGAACAAAGAAGTCACGTCATAAGATACCATGGTTTCATCTGGATCCAGTTTTAGTCCTCGAACTTTGTTTACAAAGTCAATAGAGTTTTGGACGTGGTGAGGCATGTTTCCCACCAAAGGAGCTAAGATGGTAGAAATGTGTTTGGCAATGTTGTAGGTGACCGAGTTAATGCTGCTGATAATCGGCCTTGAGTAGATGACTAAATAATATATTTTATCTGCTGTTCATCAGGTTTGAAACAGCTGCAACATGGTTATTTCAAGGGAATGCAATTTGCTTTGCTGGTTGATTATCTTTAGCTATTTCTGTTTAATAATTATATTCCTTTTTTAAATCTCCATGAATGTGTTGATAAGATCACTTTAAAATATCATGCTTGCTGCCCAGCTGGAGCTGTATTGCCCAGTCTCTTCAATCACTGTCAAGAGAAATAGCCTACTGCATTTTATGGGTTGTATTGGCCATTTAAAGTTTTTTTTAACAGGTAAAAAAGAGTGGATTGGTTGGTAGGCCTACACAGCAAGTAAAATAATGCAGAGTCATAAGGATAATAACAATTAAAATTGTCTTCATTTTATATCTAAGTTGGCAGTAAGTCATGTTAATTAGGCTACAGCCCGTTTTCCAAATATAAACAAAGATATTACACATAGCCTACCAAACATCAGTTTTTGGCAGACGATCACTTTTCGGCACGACACCTGTCGACGCCGGCCAGCTTGTTAAAGAGCGACGCAGGCTGCTTTCTAACACGGCCAGCAGTGTGCGCTCACTGGATTTCAGTTGTTTCAGTAGAACAATAAAGCCTTTAACTGAAAAGGTATTTGTCTGATTTTCTAATTGTTTGCATCTGTCCAGCTCATTCATGTCTCTGATAAGCGCACGTCTCTGTACCACAGAGGAGACCTGGTGCTCTTCTGCGTAACTGCGCGCACACAGCCTGGCTGACAGCTCATTCGGTTAATGAAGCCTATTGCAGATTACAGACTGATGAAGGTATGAATGGAAAATGTAGTGACTTAAAAGTAGATCACTGTCCCTCTCACGTATAATGGCTCCTACGGGTATGCTAGAAACAGCTGGACACAGCTTGCTTGGTTCTGTGTTTGTGTCTACCAGCGACTCTAAAGCTCTTGAATTAATTTGACAAAATATTTAAATTCTGCAGAGGATTTAATGGAGAAACTGGATGAATACATCAACTCCATCCACGAGGAGGTTCCAGGCCTGGTGAAGAAAATCAGGCACTGGGAGCAGCTTGGCCTCACCCAGGCCAGACTGTCCGGATGGAGGGCTGCGGTTGGAGACGTGGTGGCCATCTTGGATGCTCACATAGAAGTCCATGTGCAATGGTTGGTCAAAGTGGAGTGATCTGAGTTGTCACTGTCAAGTTGTAGGCTGTGTTTTCAAGTCATCACACTTTTTGTTTGTTCAGTCAAGTCATGTAACTGTTACACTGTCCCTGTGTGTGTTTAGGGCAGAGCCATTGTTAGCTCGGATTAAAGAGGACCGAACCGTGATACTGACACCAGTGTTTGACAGAGTCAATTTTGATGATTTGGCACTGACTCCCTACATACCTGCGGCAGATGCCTTCGACTGGGCTCTGTGGTGCTTGTATGAGTCCTTCAGACCCGAGTGGTACGCTTTAAAGGACGAGTCACAACCTGGCAAGTAAGTTCCAGTTTAAACATTCAGTTCACCCAAAACACAAAAAACTACTTTAACATTATAATTTGACATTTTGTGTGAAGCAAATTTTAATATTTTCTGAAGACATGGGGGGGGGGAAAAAAAAAAAAAAAAAAAATATATATATATATATATATATATTTACAAAGATTGTGACTTTGGGGAACTGGCCCTTCACTCTAATCAATCTAATTACTCCTATGTTTTATGAATGAAGAGTAGTTGGTGTTTTCATTTATTTTCAAATTCTGTCCTCAGGAGCCCCTCCATCATGGGGATTCTTGTAGCCGATCGAAAGTTCTTCGGAGAGATCGGAAGCCTTGATGGTGGGATGAAAATATATGGCGGTGAAAATGTGGAGCTCGGCATCCGGGTAAGATTTACGGGATGTTTCAAAGTGACTCTAAGTAAAGTAAAAAATAACTGTATCAAGTTTGCTGTAGAAGTTGTTGTTCAGTGGTTACTTGTTTTTAGCCAGGCTAGCGGCGTAGTGAAGGAGGGCAATATTGGTCTGTCAGTTTGACCAAGCTGTAATATGTCATCTATTTCATGGCTGCTACAACATTTTATACAGACATTCACGGTCTCCAGATGATGATTCTGAATAACTTGGGTTAACAACTTGTTTGTGTTTGTTGACTTGAATTTCCCCAGTCGGGAATAATTTTCTGATTACTCAGAAACCACATAAATGCAGCGTTTAGTCTTGTTGTTTTTAGGTCCTGGTCATTTCTGTGTTTACCATTTGTTAATGTGGTTGCATGGGTTTCTTTCAGTAATCTGAACACAGGGGTACAAACTCTTCAGGGGTGAAAAAGGTAAAGATTCCAACTCTAATCACCCTTTAAAGTGATTAGAGAAAACACTCATCACAGAAAACTGTGATTGATGCATTGTAGCTTGTGGCATAGGGATGTATACACAATACACCAGCACCAACTAGCAGTTTTATTTCTATGGATTGTTTGCATTCATTAAATCCTTGTGCAAGAAAAATATGGTACATTGGTTTCTAGTTTGTTAATGGTAAGTAGTAACTCATCAATAGTCAAAACCATATATGCAGAACAATGAGTTCAACATTTCTGAATTTAGCTGTAGCAGTCAAACTTCTGTTTTAATGTTCCACCCCATCCAGGCTGTGATTGGTTGGTTCATGGAAAGTCACAGGATGGGCACATCGGCTTAAAAAAACTTGATATACACTCCTGATATACAGTAGCTAAATAACCAGCTAGCCAAACCCAGACCTTCTTTTTCTTATTGCTATTTCCTTCTATCTGACCTTCTATCTCAACTGCAGACGACTTATCCGTGTCGCTGTTTTTATAAAACAAACTGCTCACAGAGCGACCTCCTCTTGGGGGCTAGGACGAAATGCAATGATACCAAGCCAACCAATCAGTTATTGTGGCTACGCATAGGCTGGGTCCGCACTACCCTTTTGAAAAACTCATCTACACGAATCACATACATGACCTATATCGGATTCAAATGGCGAATTTCACCCAAAGGTGTGCACCCCTGTAAACAGTACAAGGTAACTGAGTGATCTAAGATGTTTGATGCATGCTGCGATATGCTAAGGACAAAGAATGGAACATTTAAATGTAGTGTGCATATTGGTTTGGACTTGCTAAATTGTTTGCTTTATTGTGCAATATAAATTTTTCCTTGCAATAAACTATTTGCATAGTGTGTGTGTATGTGTGTGTGTGTTTTTTTATGTTTTTAGTGGGGACTTTAACCTGAAAGCACACTAACCCATGGGGACACATGTCACCGAGACTGCTTTTAGAGAGTTGCTCAGAGGTTATTTGTATTTAGCCATGCTAGCAGCATAGTGAAGGAGGGCAACATTGGTCTGCCTGTCAGTTTTCGTGGTTGCATGGGTTTCTTTCAACAATCTAAACCATACAAGGTAACTGAAGGTTCTAAGATGCCAACATGTATCTGTATCTTTTGTTGGTTATTTTTCTAGGATGCGAATATGTGTATATTTGAGCAGCGTGCACATTGCTTTGGACTCCCTAAATTGTTTGCTTTGTTGTGCAGTGGTGATTTTTCCTTACAATAAGTGTGTGTGTGTGTGTGTGTGTGTGTTAAATGCCCTTAAACTTTACTTTTAAAATATTTACCTTTTTGTTTTTCCAGGTGTGGCTGTGTGGAGGAAGCATAGAAGTCATACCTTGCTCTAAAATTGCCCACATTGAACGGGCCATCAAGCCTTACCTCCCAGACTTGAGTGTAATGGTAAAGCGTAATGCTCTGAGGGTGGCGGAGGTGTGGATGGATGAATATAAATACAATGTCAACATTGCCTGGAACCTTCCCCTAGAGGTAAGGGATGTCACCTCTTTACATAAATTACAACTTCTCTCAATACACAAATTAGGCTTCATAACTTGTGCAAACCCTGTAGTTCCTCTTACTTATCAAACCTTTTGTGGCGTTTTTATCCTGATGTTTCCTACAGAATCATGGGATAGACATTGGGGATGTATCGGAGAGGAAAAAGCTGAGAGAGAGGCTGAATTGCAAGCCCTTTAAGTGGTATCTGGATAATATTTACCCCTTGCTGGACCCTCTGCAGGATCTGCTGGGTTATGGAACGGTGAGTAGAAACAATATCAAATGTGACCACTGCATTTGAAGTCTGAATCTGCAGGTGTGACAGTCATGCTTCAGAAGGCTTCATTTGGGTTTTATTCAATACATTTAAACATTTTCTTCACTATCCTATTGATTCCCATGACGACACTAATTCATCCAAGTCACCGGATGATGATGATGATGATGATAGCAGCAAGTCAGTTGTATAGTTTGGCTTAAGATGTTTTTTGACCCTGTATTTATTCAGAGTAGTTTTTCACAGGACGCATGAATACTCTATTGCAGGTACTCCAGCTCCCTCTAGTTAAAAAATCTTCACATCTGCCCCAAATAAAACCAGTCTTTGATATGGTGACTACAGAGCAGTTGCAATAGAGCTTTCTACTGCAATAGCAAGAGCACCTCTCTTCCATTTTCCTCCCTGGATATTACACTGAACTGTCACGTAAACTAGTGGTTTCCAACCTTTTTGGCTTCTGACCCCTTAAAGGGACAATATGATGATCTTCAGTGAAGAAGCTGTGTACCTGAGAATCTGTAAAACGACAATATATCCAAATTGAATGTTATGAAGCAAAGAGCGGTACATCCATGTTAACGTTAGCTGGCTGCCCCTGCCTTGCATCACTACCTGCTAGTATAACAAATCGCTCCTTTACTTTGTACTGTTACATTATTTCTTGCAGGCTAAAATCAACACTATGACATTATTACCAGTGGTACACAGGATAGTAATATGGATCACGATAGCTGAAGTAATGTGAACCCAAAACCCATACAACTATAGTATTTTGCACTGGTACAGAATTGGAAGGCAAGAAGCTCGGTAGGGTGTATGCAGTCACAGACATTGGATTTCCTGAAAAATCTGACCCAGAGTCTTCACATAGGATTAGGTAAACTGGCCGTCAGAGGTAATGGAATAACCCAGCAAGTGGATCGTTTTTATGTGAGATTACAACCCTTTCACACACAAGCAATTAAAGGCCTGAAGAGGACAAAATAAAAGGAAAGATTAGATAAAGATTTTTTTTTTTTTTTTTGTATCTTGTTAACTGTCCTTGTAACACTCAGGTTTGGTGTCCTGACTCCCATGTTGGGAACCGATGATGCAAATGGCAATGGAAGTCTGCTGCAATTATATATTGTCAACAAATCCCATGAAAATACAAAAACCAACAAGCAGTGTAGTTTATTTTGAGTCAATCACACATACATCATACTGCTGCTGTACTCACCAGAGCACAAATGTGTATCTGCAATTCATTGTTCCAGCATCCACGAAGGTCAGCACGGACCCAGAGTTGGTTTTGGTCTTTTCATTGGATTGGTTGACAACACCAAGAATATCGCCAGCCTTTTAGTGTATTCTGCGTTTAAGTTAAATCATTAGATGATTATGTATATGATGTTGTCTTGGCAGCTGATTAATGACCTGAAGCCAGATCTCTGTGTTGACCAAGGCCCAGTTCCTGGGAACACACCCATTGTATATGCATGCCACAACTACTCACCACAGGTATGTTCAGAGATCCACCATATGCACACAGACTGTTGTTTTTGTTTGTTCGTGGATAATAATTGTTCTTTGGTATAGCACTGTTATTATCGCTCTGATGGACAACTCTACATCGGCGGAATCAAATCTCACAAGTACAGCAGCAACCGCTGTCTGGTGGACCCCGGCACTGGAGTCTACCCAGGACTCTACAACTGCAAACTGGCCCAGCAGAAGAACTTCCACATGCTGTGGGATTTTAAACAGGTAAATATTATAGTCTTAAAATACAAATGCACACCAAAGAGGTCACTCTATTTGGAGAAATGTATTATTTATTATTTTATTCCCAGAAAGGACAGATCCAGAACAGAGAATCAAAGAAATGTCTAGAAGTTGCAATGGATGAAGACGGCTATTACAAACTTGTTGTCCAGCAGTGCAGTGGTCAGAGCTGGAAGATAGAAAATCTAATCAAACGCCATGGAAAGACTGCTGGGCAGGGCCCAGAAGACAATATTTTATTGCACAACAATTGAATGTCATGCCAGATATGGAATGGTTGCTTGTCTTTGGAGTGAGTTTATAATTTGCCCTGGACGACTTGGATCCACAAGAGTCAGACTGTGCATGAGCAAAGTTATGAACTGCATTACTGAGAGGAACTAATACTTTATTTAATTCTTGTTTTTTGCATCATGCTTTTTTGACAAATGTAAGTTTGTTTGTTTATTTTATTTTTTCAAAAATATCCTCAAACATTTGTTGTTGTTGTACGGAAATCCTTTTTCTGGTGACAAAATGCCCAGTGAACAAGTTAAAGTTCCTTTTGTAGTTTCTCCAGCAAAACAACTATAGTTTAGAAACTCGTGTGAGGGTTTTAGCTTACCTACAGTACCCACCTTTCAATGTCCGACCCGTTTTCTCCTTTCATCCTATCCTTTTACAAAGAAACCAGTGAAACACCCTACACTGAATCTGAATTGTTTACATAAAGGCTGCTAATGGTCTATAGATGTTTGCTCTATGACAAACATCATTCAATTCAAATAGGATCCGTTATGGTTTGGTTGCCATGAGGGATCCATGATGAAGGCATCCCCATTTTTTTTTTTTTTTCTGCCACCTGATGTGACCCGTGTCCTTCAGATGAATTGGCAGGGAGCTGTACCTGCAGGCTGAAGACACTTTTAATGAGAATGAACTCACTGAAATGCAATATGATTTTTAAAGCTTGAAATATTATTGAAAAGGTCAACAACCCACAAAGACCAAAACCAAAGAAGCGCCAGTCTGTGTTTCAATATTTTCTGACTTTGCTAACCTGTCTGTTAAGTCTTTTAAAATGGATCATAAATATACACTTTAAGGGGACATTATTAAATGTTACTCAAAGTAAGAAAATGGTACATTTGCTTGGGACCGTTTTATATCTGCGGATTAAAACACCAGTGGTTTGAGGTTAGGTTAGGATAACTTGCAGCACCAGTGCCCTGTTCCCAGAAGTGTGTGTGTGTGTGTGTGTGTGTGTGTGTGTGTGTGAGGGGATGGAAAAAAAAAGCCATCATCATCATAGAGCTCCAATAATACAATGGCAACAGGTAAATAAAAAGCGTTTTGGGAGGTCGCTGAAGCATTCATTGAAAGCTTCCAGGGGTCAACCACAGTGCAGCATAGGCTGGAGTTGTTCCTGCTCAGTAACAGAAATACTTCATACGCAATGACCTTCCTCCGCCGTTGGCACCGATCCTGCTTTGACCTACTCAAATCAAGTGTGGCTGGTGTGGTGTATTGGGCTAAGGCGGCCAGCAGATTTGCAGGGCCCCTTTTGCCGAGGACAGGGGTTTTGCAGCTGTGGCCTCTGTTCTGGTCCGTGATTATAGGTGGCGGGAGGAGAAGTGGATGCCTGGTGTGATGGTGTCCCAGGCGGGGCCAGAGTCTTGCAGAGTGGATGTGTGCTCTGCACTACACTGGAAACACCTCACAGACCAGATGCGACTCTGTGACCTGGCAATGTTTGCCCCAAGACAGCCACCACAACTGGCCTTTGTGGTTCAAAGGGCTGCTGTCCCCATGAAAGACTGACTTTTCCTACAGTGGTGGGGCTGGATCCACCCTCCAAAAAGATCATCCAGTCTCCCATACAAGGACTGAAGGACCAGTCGAAGCTCATGCCCCTCCAGAGACTATTAAGAGGTACTCTTCGCGGGTCATTTTACTCCCTGACCACCTTACCTTTTCGGGGACTTTTGGCAAGAGCATGTGCTCCACCACTTAGTAAGTCTTGTCTCCCTGGCGAGAATAATCCTCAGAAAGACTCAAAGTGTGGGGCAGTCTACCCCCAACCTCAGTTAGGTTTTGTAACACGTGCCCTTCCTGTTACAAAATGTACGTTGAGTGATGGGTGTTTTTGGGGGTGAATTTGTGATCTGTCATTAATTATTTTAGTGTGGTTCTGTTGGAAGTTTCCATGTGTCATTAGAAACCCCTTAAGTTTTGTGGGGGGTTGTAATAACAACCCAGTGTCTGTCTGCCCACATCTGTTTGGAGAGAATGACCCTTTGATAATTATAACAATGTGTTGTCTCTCAAGTGATTGCTAAATAGACTTGTTAAAAACTTAGTTCCAAAGCCTACAATCTAAAACATAAATTTCTTACAGGGGACTACAATCTAATAAGTTGTGAGGAGAAGTGATGTATTGTGTTATGTGTCTGTTCTGGTAATTTTCCCTGGCTGCCGCCTGAGGGGGGTGAGTGTTTTGTTCAGGTTTGGTTTTGGCCGTTTTGGGCTTTCTCTTTGACTGTTCTTGTTTGCTGGTTGTTCCGGATTGAACAGCTCACTTCAGCACCTGAAAATATGCCTCGCAGTCGTTGTATACATGACGTTATACTAGTACAGTAACATCAGTGCCATCACATAGTGAACACAACACTTTGATATCGACAGAAATGAAATGGTGTGTCAGACAGCTGCTACAGTTATCGCAGGAGAGATAAATTTTGTGACCTCCTACTGAGGAGGTTAGCTTCAAAGCATAAGTTGCTGGAGTTACTGATGTAGGGTTCATCTGATCTCAGTCTGTTAAACATTAACCCAGAGTTTCCCTCATTTTAGGTTTAACATACTCAGAGTTTTCACTAATCTTTGCTCTGGAAACACACTAGGATTAGGATTGGATTCGTATTGCTGACGTATTGCGGTAAGCGTGTCGACTCATTTCCGTTTCCGGTGCTTGTGTGTTGGTACCGTGTTGTGCTGCTCTCGCTAAATAACAGTTACATTTGTTTGATTACAGTGGCCAACTGTCCGCTAAACACTTATTCTTTACAGTAATTTTGCCTAAGCACTCACAGTTCTTTCCATCTTTTAGTGACTGATGTTCAATCTCATAGTTGTTCTAAAGTTTTGGTAGCTGACGCTACAGTACTTTAGCTTAGCCGTTAGCGACTTTAGCTTAGCAGCTAGCGATGGCTTCTCCTTCTCCCTCTCTCTCTCCTACTTTCTCCTGCTCGGTGTGTCAGATGTTCAGTTACTCCTCTGCCTCCTTTAGCGGTAATGGTACGTGTAATAAGTGTAGTTTATTTATAGACATGGAGGCGAGGTTCAGTGATCTAGAAGTCCGGCTCTGCACCTTGGTAGATCAGTCTTTAGCTACTGTAGCTAGCCAGTCCCCGGTAGTCGGTGCGGAACGGCCTGAGTTAGCCTCTGGTAGCCGTCCTCCGGCATCCCCTGTGCAGCCAGGAAAGGGGGGCTGGGTGACTGTCCGAAGGAGGAATAGTCGTAAGCATTCAAAGTCCACGGGGCATCATCAACCTGTTCACGTTTCTAACAGATTTTCCCCACTCAGCGACACACCCGCTGAGAAACCAACTCTGATCATTGGCAGCTCCATTTTGAGAAACGTGAAGTTAGCGAAGCCAGCGGCCATAGTTAAGTGCATCCCTGGGGCCAGAGCGGGCGACATTGAGTCTTATTTGAAACTGCTGGCTA
>NW_025730428.1:0-8993 GCF_021292245.1 Micropterus dolomieu
CAGGCGACAACCTCGGAACCTGAATGATTTGGAGGCTGTCTGCAGGGAGGAGTGGGCCAACATCCCTGCCGAAATGTGCACAAACCTTGTCACCAACTATAAAAACCGTTTGAAATCTGTGCTGGCCAATAATGGCTTTTCTACAAAATATTAACATGCTGTTTGTCCAGGGGGTCAAATACTTGTTTTTCCTCATCAGATGGTTATCAATTTTTATAAATTCATATGATGTGATTTTCTGGAATTTTCTTTGGGATTCTGTCTTTCACTGTTAGAATGTACATATGATTAAAATTGTAGATTGTTGCATTCTTTGTAAGTGGGCAAACCTGCAAAATCAGCAAGGGGTCAAATACTTTTTTCCCCCACTGTATTTGTCTACTGCTGCTAAAACTAAGTAGCGTATTCTTCATTATAGTGATGTCATAGCCCACTTACCCTCTTTTATATTTCAATATCTGTAATAACAAGAAGACAAATGAATTACTGGAAGAACAGGCATTCTTGTAGGTGTGACAAAAGTCTTCTCTTCTGGATGTTGGGGTTAGGAGGTGGGAAAAACAAAACAATCAGTTGTTTTCCCTTGATGGTAATTATGCTCCTTGCATGATCAGTCACAGTGCGTTGATGGCCGAAACCCACACAAATCCTGCACAATAATGGAGGTTGATTGAAGGACCCATTTCCTCTGGGATCTAATTATTAATTATCATCTGTCTGTGAAACTTGGAAGGGTTCAGATTTCATGGATTCCAGTGACCTTGCAGACTGATTGGCGGCTGCCTGACGGCGACTGTTGCTTATGTGTTAAGTGTGGACTGTTTCATGTCAGCTGATGTGCTCAGAGTCACAGGCACTGACAGAGCTTCTCACCTGTGCTGACAGACTGAAGAACCATTATTCATAGCTGTCTCACTCACACATGCAGTATTCAGACACAATAGTTTATATTGTTCTGCACTAGTTGGACTTACATTTAATAAACCAACCACATGCTTAGACACCGTAGTGCAAAGACAATATAGCTCACAGGCTGAAATATGGCACACAAACTCAAGAAAATGTCATATTGTACTACAGAGTTAGTACAACTATAGATTCAGTGAAGTCCGTCAGTGTATTTGTGGTAATGTAGACCCAATTAATAAACACTTTATTTGAAAGCGATCTCACCTCTATGGCTCACTAAGAAATCTGCAGAGTCTAATTATACCTCGCTCACTGTATGACAAGAAGCTCATGCAGATATCAGCTAAATTCATTTAGAAGAGGGGCTGGTCTGAAAATCATAGCTGCGATTAGAAAATTAGTTTTCACGGTAATAGAATTTTTCTCACTTTCATTTATTTGATGCTGGCCAGTATTAATAGACATGATCTACAGATAATGATTTCTATGACAGCTTCAGTTAAAGGTACCAGTTTTGGACCATTAATAACACAGTAGACCATTTAATGATCAGATCACCATAATGTTTTTATTTTGTGTTTTACTAGCACACACATGAGGATGCATAATTATGCACACCACAAGCACAGAGGAGGAATAATTAAAATGTCAGGATTGCTCACATTCAAAAACTGAAATTACCGACAGTATGTTTTTTATTTTCCTGACCTCTTGTGCCCGTAAGAATGACTTTTGTGTCTCAGAAGCAAAGGCAGAATTAGCAAAGCGTATTACATTAACACCAGAGACTGCAATGTTGGTTCCTTTTAACTATGATGAAGATCTCTCCCTAACCTGAACCAATTCATTTTAATTACCTAAACCTAACCAAACCTTAATCCCAGATGTGGTAGATTGACTACCAATTGGAGGCAGTAATCAGCTACTAAGGGAGCAATGCACCAATAAAAGAGGAAAAGTAAACAATTTTTTTCCAATGTAAACACAATTGTATTTGTGTACAAGCCATTCAGTACAATTAGACCAGAATCCAGATGTGAAGTATTTTGCTTTGACCTGTATGTCTTGTGCTTTTGTGTTTTCCAACAGCAACTATACCATCTGACATGGCAGACATGATAGATGAGTTTTTTAGAGGTGAATCATCATCACACTGTTGTGTTGGTCATGTGGTTAATTAGGAAGACACTTTGCCTTTGACATGGTCAACATAGACTTTTAATGTAGAACATGACTTGGCATTAACATTTTTGCTGACTTAACTTGGTCCGCTCTGTCACTTGTGTGTATATAACTTAATGACGGAACCAGATGTTAATTTCAAGTGGCACCGAGTGTATCACAGAGCAGCCGCTATAGTGGTAATTACCATCTGTTGGGGATCATACCAGTATGTTGATTTTTTAGAAAAGTCCATATGGCCTTGCCATAGCAAACCAGATCGGTCAATATGAAAACTTTGCCATCCACTTTGTGTCATGGTTTGGGATTTTCAGGTGTTATTTGGGGGGTTGTTGGGTCCATGTCTGGTGCTTCCTCTGTTCAGCCTTGTTTGCTGTGTTCATTGGCATGTTCAGCTTAGTTTACTTTTACCAGTCCAGCATCCTAGTCCAGTGTCTTAGTGTGTAGTCTTACTTCTGTGCTTAGATCTGTTTACTGGTTACTTTCCCATTTGGATTTTACATTTTCTGTTCTGTTTTATTCTACATGTATCGCTGTCATTTGTTCTGGGATTTGTCAGTCTGTCTTGTCCATGTTTTTTGCTTCTGTGTTTTGATTGGTAGGTTCAGTGTCTGTGTCAAGTTACATTTTTGTCTGAGTGCTATATCTAGTCAGCCTGTGTTTCTGTTTCCTGTTTTAGTCTGAAGTTGTCTGCCTTTGCTGTCAATGTCTGGTTTTGCTGCCCATTCTGTTTCATTACCTTCATTACCTCACACCTGTTTTGTGTTCCCACTGCTCATTTGCCTGTGTATTTCAATGCCTGTGTTGTGTTCAGTATTTGTTGGTTCATTGTTGCATTTTGCTTGCTTTTGCGCAGTCTCACCTCATGTTTTGTCCAGCTTGTTTCATGGAGTTTTTGATTACCTGTTCTGTGGGATCACTTCATTTGTTTGAATTGTTTACTCTAGTTTCATTGGACTCAGCCGATAGTACGTGTGCTTGCTTGGTTTTTAAATAAATCATCCAACTTTACCTGCCTGTATTCGTGTCCTGCATTTGGGTCCTCCAACCTGCCACACACTTGTCATGACACTTTGACTAAACGGTTTTGGGGGGAATAGAAATCTGGATATTGCATTAAAATGCCTATATTTTATATTACCATAATAACATATAACTCCTGTTTATGGAAAGAAAAATGTTATAAATAGAATTGACGGTGATGGTGAATTTAAAATAATGTAATGCACAGTAACTCAAATTCTGTCTACATTTTGAATAATTTTGCTTTTGTTTCACCTTTCTGCAATTTGTGTCACCTTGCTGGAATCTCACCTGCACACCTGGTTTGGAAGAAACAAGGAAGACAATGTTGGCATCAAACTGAATGTGATTTTGGTCTTTTCTCACACTGCCTACTTTATTGGTATTTGTGGAACAAGGGCACACCACAGCCTGTAATCCACTCTTGCTTATATTTTGTTCTCTTGGGTCTTAAATCACTCTCGCACAACACTGCAGACGTTTTACAAAATTTGCTTCATCCATCAAATAATGTTTCAGGATTAGATGGGGCAAGTGGTGTCACTGCAATTGCAAAGGCTGTTCTGCAGTATCTATGACTTGTGTGATTCACCAATAAGAATGACTATAATCATGATACAAATATATATTGTTAAAAGGAAAAATAAAAACCTACTGCCTGCTTCACTGATCCGAGAGATTGGCCACTACACCCCAACAGAGACCTGCACCATCCTTGCAATAATAAGGGATCGCTTTATGCAAAGCCCCATCTCTGGATGTGCTCACACTAATAATGCGATCCAGTTACTTTCTATTGTAGTGGCTGTCATGTAATGCAGCCCTGTCTTTGATCTCTGCTCAGTGTTTGTACCGGTCACTCTAATTGGTCTTTCATGGGCTTCGACTTTGATCAAGTCCTGCAGGCACAGCAGCTCCACATTTCTGAAAGAAATAAAATAACAAACCTCATCATTGGTTTTATCTTTTATCATGAGTGCATGTGTACCTTTTGGTTGATCATAATCATTGTCAAAAAAAGCAGAATAGGCATGTCAGACACCACTCCGAGTCACAGTGATCAGTAGTGTTTCCCTCTCTTGATCAAACACAGAGATTGGAGTTCTGGGTGAAGGGAAGTCAAACCTCTTCTCTTGCAGTGGCTGATGGTTGATTGTGGATGGTACTTCAGAGGCTGAGATGACTTCAGTACCATCTCACACAGTCAGCTACGTACATCTGTCCAATTCTCGAAATATGAAGAAACCTTTTTGTGCTTTATTGAAACTGTTAAAACAATGCATTGTTTTGGAGTGGCTTATAAATTGTAAAAAGGTTTACCTTTGCCAGATGTGAAGTAATCATTCACCTAATTAACCATAAGCTGCTAAATTTCAGATCTTTCTTTCTTGCTCTTACTTTTGGGAAGTACACCATAGAGGCAGGAAGCAGATTAAATGTCCAATATAATATGTAGAATATGGGCAAAGTGCCAGACAGCCAAAGTTTGTCTGATTAAAAGTATACTGGTTATGGTCTCCTTTTCAAGAGAGGGGTAAAAGTACAGTATAATTCAGTCACACATATTTACTGTGTGAAGCTGGCGGGGCGGGGCGGGGCGGGGCTGGGCTGGGCGGGGCTGGGCGAGGCGGGGCTGGGCTGGGCTGGTGGTGAGACAATGGATAGGATGCATGCCTTTGGTGTGAGAGACCCAGGTTCAATTCCCCACCGTGACCCGACCACCATTGTGTCCCTGAGCAAGACATTTAACCCCTAGTTGCTCCAGAGACGTGCGACCTCTGACATGTATAGCAATTGTAAGTTTTGGATAAAAGTGTCGGCTAAAATGAATAAATGTAAATTAAGCTGCCAAGTATGTACAGGGAAGATACAATTGCTTAAAAAGTACTAAGGCAGGTACAAGACTTAACTCTTTTTCATCAGATCATGAAAGTATCATACTAATTCCTGTAATAAGTTTCAGGTGAGGAATTGGACATTGAAAACTAACCAACACAGCATTTTGGTGCAATAGTGAGTGCTTTTAAAAACGTAGTAGAGAAGTGCAGTACACCTTCAGCTCAGCTCGAAAGACAAATATAATGCAATTAATTTCCTTTGTTGCTGTTGAAAAGTAGCCAACCTTTTGATATATATCACAATGATGGGTGTGAAATGTATCTTTTGTAATAAAAACCAAGGTCAAAATAAGCTATTGGCTTCAAAGCAGAGAGCAGCTTGTGAATAAATACCTGATGTTTAATTATTTGTTTGCTTGTTCAATCATTTATCAAAAAGAAGCATGTTTTGTTTCTGTAAAAATCCAGATATGGGTATTTAATGATAACCTTATCTAGCTATACTCCCAGACATAAGTACTATTGACACAATAGTACAATTTGCCAAATATTGATACTGATTGATAAGCACATTATGTATCAAAATACTGTTAATAAGTCAATAAGAAATCGATATCATTCTTCAATGAAGGTTTTATATGTGGCTTTAACTAAATCTAAACTAAAACTAACTAAAGGCACATAGTGTAGAATTAAGCACTGACAGGAATGTTCTGTTACTTGGTTACAAGGCATTTACATTATTGTCATCTACTGTGTTATGTACTGTATATGAACTTACTTTATTCTTTTTTCCACACTGCCGGAATCTTATCAGATTTACAGAAAATATAAATAAAAATGTGAGTGTGAACATCTGCCAACCAGCCAAGGAGCTAGTCTGGAAAAAGCACACAGTATCACACTTGCACTATGACTGGCTGTCACATAACCTCGTCAGAAATTTTTGTGAATTTATGACTAAAGCCTTTCTTGGAAAGTAGCTAAGGTTTGCAGATAAAAACTGTCTTTGTCCTATTTTCAGATTCCCAGATTCAGATTGTCAGATTCAGTGCCCACTTTCCTTTAGGAAAAACATACGGATGAGCTTGTTTTGTGTTTGCAAGCACACTGGCTCAGGTAGCAGTGGACAGCAAAGTCCCAGCACAGATGCAGACTGACAAGCAAAGTATTTTCTGTTTGAATCACCGTTTTTTATATGGACCCGTCTGGTGTATGATGTGTATCAAATGTATATAGACATTTAGCCTGAAATAAGAAGACATGTCTGGGACATGCATAAATTTATACACACACATTTGAGTACATATTTGCTTTTGTCAGGCATATTCGAAGGAACTGGGTGTGATGTACTGATGGCCATGGATATCTAGGGAACAGAACACAACTTTTTGGAATACTGTGTTGAACATTAGATCTCCAATTTGTAAATGATGAAATATATGACAAAGATTGTATTTGGGTTTCACCTGCTCTCTATATGATAATCATGTATGTAAAGGTCATTTTTATAGAACAATCCTGTTTCCAGCAGTGCTCCATCACTTTGGGATGGAAGAAAATGACTTTAGAAAGACTGCAAATAGAGCTGTTTGGTAATTCAAAAGTCTCATTCATCTGATTTAAGATCCTCAAGAGGTAAAACAAGGTTGTTACCAAACTGTCTGGTGAGGGATTTTAGTCTTGAGAAAGAAGGGCAGGAAGGACTACAATGGTTTATTCACAGGCATAGTTCACAATCTTTAACCACAGAGAAGACATGTTTGATAAAAACATCCAGTAGAAAGTCCAGTATCTCTAATAGATGTTCATTTACACTCACTCATTTGACAGATGCTTTTATCCAAAAACGACTTACATTTGAGGAAAAAGATACAAGCCTCAGTAAAGAGGTTGATGTATTTTCTTAATGCCCAATGTCCTTTTATATCAAAAATGTGTTTATAAAAGATTCCAGATGACAAAGTAACCTGTGTAGCCCAAATATATCAAGTTTTTTGCATCCATTAAAGAAAGACACGGGTAGAACTGCAGGGAAATTTAGGAAAAGATGCAAAAACCTTGGTCTAAATGGAATTAATACCAACTCTTGAAACTCTTTACACTGTCACTGCGTGTTGTAGTAAGAAACTAGATATGTAAAATTATTCTTAATGTCTTGTGCAATATTCTCCCAAAAGTATGTGCAACTATCTCTCTTAAGCACTTTTGCTTTTACTGTAACTTCAATGTTGCAAGAAATATTTAAATTCCTTTGATGTTTGGCTGACACTGCCCGCAACATACGATCCAACTCAGGAGTCTAGCTGACTGCTGCAAACTTGCCACTGAAGTTGGACATCAGTCTCTTAGGGTAGCTCACTTTGAAGTTTTAGAATGAGTGGGTATGTGGACATCTGTGACATAGTACTGTACTTGTAATTAATTAATGTATGAGACAGTATGAGACACTCTGCCTTGATTCAGATGGGTGGTATAATGAGACCCTGTCACCAGAGATGCTCACAAGTCTTTGAGCTAGAGTCCAAGTCAAGTTTCAAGTCTCTCGTGGTTATAATGAATGTTGTATCACATTCAATCCAGGCTGCTTATAAAACTGCATAGCTATAAGGAATTCTGTAACTGTAACCTGTTTTTCACTTGCAGAGCACAACAATGTAATGTGCAATGCAATCAATGACAGCTTATTAACTACTGTAAGTCAACACCTCCCCAGACTCTTAAACCCACTGTAAAATTAACTAAATAAAACTGTAACATTACATGATCGACATTAAACATGTAACCTGTTTTTCACTTACAGAGAGCACAACCATGTAGCCTAATAAATCTCCAATTAATGACAGCTTAACTCCTGTAAGTCATCACACCCCAGACTCTCAAACCAGTGTAATGTTAACCGAATAAAACTGTAGCATTACCAACAATAAACCTGTAACCTGTTTGCAGCCACCATTAATAATTAATGCTGATGTCAGCCAGCGGGATGTAAATGATTAATCGACTGCCACAAGTTTGGCAAGTACACAAATGCTCATTCATCTTTTCATAACGAACTTTGGTGTCCGAACAATACTTCTGCGATGATGTGTTGAGAAGAAACCCGCTTGACACTGTTCTTGATCATAAAAGGTTATTAAATCAAGGAGTTCAGCATCAATTACAAGTGTAACCCTTTTCACCATCGGCTCGTGATGAGGCAAGTACACTATAAAGCAACATATAAAGTGTTGAGCCCCCTTAACCCTAATGTTTGGTAAAATGGTGAAAGAGACATCCCATTGTATAATAAACCTGTCTAGGAACGCTATGATTCTCACTCTCTCTACTACCAATGAGAGGCTGGAGGGATAATCCTGACTTTAACCTCTTATTACCACAGAAAATACTGATCTACTCAGATACAGAGCATGTGATGAGACAGACATCAAGAACGCAATAGCTCAGTTTCCTTCTTTGTATTATGCAAGAATCACATAACATTTTAACAACAAATAATGGAGTGAAAGACAAACAATCTCAAAAGACCCGGGGAATATAGGGATTAGTCTTTTATAACCTGAGTGCACTCTTTTTTTTAGGTTTGTTCTTGTAGCAGGCCTGCATTAGTTCGTTGGCGCGCTTAGTTGGAGCTCATAGATTGAAGAAAGTAACAGTACCTCCTTGAGTGGAGTGGAAAACCCAGATCCTACCGGGGCGACGTTGTCCGCAGCAGCACAGCGAGGGTTACACAGCTTCGTCCGTCCGTCACCACCAGCAACACAGCCCTCCGTGGAGGAAAACACCAGCGTTCCGATGTGGTCTCCTCTCGTCCAGCAGGCGAACGGTGTGTCTGCGGTCCCTCCCACGACGGTGTCACAGTCCCGCGAAGCCACGAGCTAACTTAGCCACAGAACTAACAGGTCTAAGCTCACTTCCCAGTGCAAATACACACACCTCCAGTGGTAGCCCCACAGTCACAAACTCCTACGACGGCGAGAGCAGTGTCCGATACCATGAATAGTCCAACTTAAAACGTTAAGTGCCGTAAAAGCACTGTTA
>NW_025730429.1:0-8980 GCF_021292245.1 Micropterus dolomieu
CATTTTTCATATTCGGCTGGATGTCTCTGTTTCAGGTGTTGGAATAGGTTTGTGGTGCTGCTGCCTTTCACTGCGATAGGCTTTAGGCAAATGTTGCAGCGTGGTGTCTGTTGTTCCACATCTGTCGCAGCAAACCCATACCAGTTCCAAACAACAGATGACTTTATTCCTTTCTTGGGAACAAACTTCCCGCTCTCACCGGTAGCCATTTTGTCGCTTGCTGTTGCTGTTTAGTGTATGATGTTGTCGCTATGGGAAACGAACACTACGGAAACCCCGGGGAGCCAAAAATGTGCTATTACACAAAAACTCGATTTACTTATTTTTTAAATCGCCCGCAACAAAAAATTCGAATTAATTCATTAAATCGATTTTTCGCCCAGGCCTAGTTGAAATGGAGGTTAAAATTCAGTATTCAATTCAGTAAAACAAGCAAGTTTCACACTGCAATCCAGCCTTGAAATTTAATGCTAGATTGCGATGGTCCACGTAACAAGAAAATGCTAGCTGTACATACTCACAAACAGCAAATAGCCATGACTCCTCTTCGAGTATGCATAAGATATATTAAACTCATAGGTAATTGCAGAAGCTACCACAACTCTAGCTGGTTCCTCAGTGGTTCCTTGTTTCATGCGACTTGAGGTTAACCAAGCCGTGCATCACTAACCCTGACTGTTGGCTCATGTTTCACTCAAAACAGAAGTGCATATTGATCCAAGTCCCACAACACAATGTGAACTTGCATGTTGTTGCTTAAACTCTGTGCATCATTTCAACACTATCCGATACAAGCCTCTACAGCCGCTGCAAATTGCATTCACTACTAATACTTAATATACATTTTTTTTTCATCGTTGCTACAACATTATTTCTGAATTTTCTTTTTTTATCTTATGCTGTGTTGCTAACTGTAGTCAGGTGATGCATGACGTGGCGTTCAACACAAGTCAGCATTGTTCACACCGGGTGGGTCATGTGGTAGTCCTCAAAATGAGTTGGGTGCCCATCCCCCCAGCTCTGTTTGCCACCCGGTCAGTCAGCCGCCCCCCACCTGCTGCTGAAAGTCACAGTCCACTCTCAAGTAAATTAGGTCCCCAAACAACTCAGCATGACCCCGCATCAATTTCCTGAGGGCACGGTCACACATGCGAAATTAATTCCCGTTCACTTCCATTCAATGCAAGCGAAGAGGGAAATAAAAAAAGTTGCTTCTGGTGGGAAACTAAATTCACATCTTCGGAGTTGTATTTTCTCACAACTGATCTTGTCCAAAGAGCTACAAACCAGCAAACTGACATCCTGCACTGCCCACATTCACTATGACAAGATTTGAATTTCCCCT
The DNA here is from genome assembly GCF_021292245.1 of Micropterus dolomieu. Lineage (NCBI taxonomy): Eukaryota > Metazoa > Chordata > Actinopteri > Centrarchiformes > Centrarchidae > Micropterus > Micropterus dolomieu. Next base: position 1,346 of record NW_025730429.1, read on the forward strand.
CGGCAGGCGATGTTCACTGGCCTACATTCGCACATATGAGACAATACCCTTAACTAAACTACAACCATGTACTGATGAAGGATCAGGAAGAACCCGTCGCGTCTGACTGCAAACACAGCATGTTTGAAGGAAACCAAACCCACAAACAGGAATACCCCCTCTATCGAGCTAACATCTGCCATGAAGCTTGATGGTGAACTTAAAAGTGCTATCAAACTATGTAAACATTACTTTTTTATACTTTAACCTTAGGGAACAGTTTAAGGAAAGCAAGGGCATCAAAAATGCTGTTTTGTCAGTTAATATAATTGATAAAAAGTTGATAAATCATTAACATCCAAGAGTCCTAAAATACCAGCATAAAAAAAGAAAAGTAAAAGAATCAAAACCCAGTTTGTGGTTGAAACTTTCTGTAGCAAAAAAAAGGAGAACGATACATATGAGCAAAGTGAGATGTGACAAATCTGACATGCATAAACATGTTTAACATATGTTTGTACTCAGCTGATACAGTGGCCTGATTCTGGAAAGAGTTAAAGGCAGTCTCCTGCAACTTTTGGAAGTTGTAAACTGCATGACCCGGGGGTTGTCAGTCATATGGAGGAGATCCCGATCTTTTATCCATCCCCAGAAAAAATGAGATAATGCATTCCATCTTAAGTAGCTCCATACGATGTCATGGAAAAACTACATACCTGTTCAGTCATTTTGATGTAGATGGAGTATGGTGACAATTTTGACCCTGACAATTTGTTGAACCCCTGCTTTCTTTTACATTTAACAGCCAGGGAAGGTTTTCTTAAATAAGCCGTGCATTAAGAACTTGCTACGGTTGAAGCTGGGGCTGTACCAATTGTTTTGGGGGGGTTTGCATTCAAAGCTTCTATAAACAGTAAAAAAATAAATAAATAAATAAAAACGATGTAAAGATGTCTTACAATTTCTTGTTTTATTCCAACCTTTCTTGATCAAAACAGTGATTTAATACAGAAAAGTAGTAACTCCAAACTGTTGAGATTCTGAAAAGAGATAATGTTTTCCATTTTGCCTGATGAAAGGCTTAAATGATTTATCGATTATGAAAAATTTTGAAAATTAATTTTCTGTCACTTTCATAATCAATCGAGGTGGTGTGTGCAATTCTGGAGAAATTCAATACCATGACAAATACCATGATATACAGCGAACAACGACACAGCATGTAAAGTAACTAGCATTAGTTGTGTAAGTTGTGCAAACTGTGGCTACAATTGCTGCTGCAAAGCTTACATGCAGAGAGGACGAGACGGTTCCAGAGCCAGAACACCAGCTCCAGACAGATCTCCTGTAGTTAACAGCACAACATGTCTTGGCAAACTAGAAAGTAAGCTGAATGTCCATGGGCAAGTCATTAAAACGTTACCCGACGGCCCAAGACACTTTCTCATTTACAGAGCAAGGGCGCACACAGAACTGGAAGCTACAGTGAGGAGATATTAGCTGAATTTTACAAAATGACCAGTAGTGGATTAGAAGTGCATACCCAAATTAAGGTTGGGGTATGACCAAGTTACTTCTCTCTCCTTTTTATGAAGGTTTTCTTGTACTCTGGTCATAGGTGGTAAGTATTTAGATGATCCTTCATTCCTAGTATTATACTTTTTTGTAGACAGGGATGTGCCCTTCAGCTAAGTTCCCATTACCAACAATAGTCTGTACCTGTAGGAGTTTATGGTTTAGTTGTTTGGTCCATAAAGATCAGAAAATGGACATATATTATATAGACCACAGTCAGTGGACAGACCACTGAAGTGGCTACAACCCCTGCTGAGATAATGTTTGAACCATGACCATATATGCTCTAACATACCCCCGACATGCTTTAAATGGCCATCAACGTCAGGCCCGTCATCCATGATTCATATCTGACAAGTCGGGGTAAATGCCTGGTGTTGAGTAATGCAGAGTGACCCTGCAGCCGGCCCCGGACACTCCTAGCCGAGCAGAACTGCTCACTGTGTTTAATCATTACAACAATGTAACTAAGGGAAGTGACTCAGTGATCTACAGGGAGCTGGCTCTGGTCTTACAGACACGTCTCCCCTTATGTCTACAATTATCAGGCCTGGTGAATATTATGTGCATCCATGTGATCTGTACATGCTGTACAAGATTAAAGACATATGTGTTTTCGCACCTCGATACGGTGCTGTTGCTATGTCATTACGATGCTGTCTATAGAACTAAATTAGGCCTTGCAGCAAGAACTTGGTGAGCACTGATTACTAGTTCAACAAATCAAGCTTCTCCCTGAGATTAACAAGGGAGAAAAAAAGCACCCCCTCAGGGTGCAGTTCCTTTACAGGAAGTGAATAAGACAGGCAAGAACAATCTTGTTCATGTTAAACGCTACAGTCAACAGTCCTGAATCAGAGCTGAGGGCAAGGCTGAACAAGAGACTTTAGATTCTGGTTACCCAATCTGGCCTGCTTTAAGTCATCTTGGTCTTACTGTATCTTTAACCACAGTTTATGTAGTCTCTAATGCAGTTTGACCAGACTGGGCTTCAGCTGGTTTGTTTTAGGATAGTCTTTACAAGTCAAACTTCACTCAAATGTTTGCGACTTTGGCCCGCAAAAGGGATGCTGCTTGGCTTTCTTCTTCATGAATGTTTTGCTCATAAAGTAACTCATAAAAGACATCTTCGTACATGAACAAACACAAACGTTAGAGACATCTGAAACGGTTTTTTTTTGGGGGGGGGGGGGGAACAAACTGAAAAATGGCTGGTTGGACAAATGGATCCAAGTGATTTAACAGCATTTCTAAAGAATACCAGATAGCTTTGATATAGAAGCTTCACTTTCCAGGAAAGGAAAAAATATATATATCCTGATTGATGCATTAGCATTAGCCAGTATTTCAGACAATCAGAAGCCTTCACAAAACCACACCTTTCTCATAAATAGTGTAACTAATTAAAATACGGTGTTAATAGTTCCACCACCTTCTCTGGCTTTAGCCACCCATACTGCCCTCTTTGGTCATACAAAGCGTCTCAATGGCCTACTTTCTGTACAAAGCCCAAATTAAGATTTATTGAGCATGAGTTGTAGCCAGAACTATGCCAACATTTCTCATGTCATGCTGTTGAAAAGCCGTATTGTATAAGGGAATTAATACAAGTGTCTTTCAACCGCTAGCTAGTTATCGTTAACGTTAATCCACACCCAAAGTTTGCCCCTGAAGACGGGCATTCCTTGCTGCTCCCCTTTTGTCGTTTACAGTGTGTTTTCAGTCGCCTTAAACGTGGCAGACAGGTTAAATGTGACCAAAGAAGGTTAAAATATAACAACACTTACCTTATGCTGATGTTATACTGGCGTTTCAGCTGGTTTACAATAACATTTGCCCCCAAAGTGCCCTCTTTTAAAGGAAAAAAAACGGTTACTGAGGCGAAGAGCCTCAGCTAAAACTGTTATGAGGGTCCGCTTTGTTTTAGCTAACGTTAAAAATAAACCGCACCGCTCAGACGTGCCCCCGTACGTAACGTTCCCAATCACAACCCGTCAACGGCTACCTTATTAAAACTAATATTTTTTAATGTGGGATATGTTAAAAATGACATAAGTGGCGAGGAGTCCCCGGCTCGCCCTAACACGTTACAGCCTCAGCTCTGGTGCTGCTGCTCAGTCGTCTTTTTTTTATTGCTCACTTCAACAAACCTCCTCTTCTTATTTAGACCCCGCCCACACAGAAAGAGACACGGTACGCTGAGGGCAAAAGAACAAACACTCTTGGGGGAACAGTGAACCCGTCCTCACCTCGGATGTGGTGAATTTAGGATGCGCGCGCGCACGTACATACACGCGCACACATATAGGTGAAAAGAAACAACAAACACCTTATTAAAAACAATAAAATATCATGCATTTACATTTGGATAATGGATGTAAGTAAATAACTTTATTCAAATATTGTAGTTCAAGTATTGTATTTTACATAAACATCAACATAACATTGTAAAAATAAAAAAACTCCATTACAGTACTATTATCAGCAGCTAGTTACAAAACAATGTTTTACATCAGTGTAAAATATGATTTATTGTTATATATTTAACAACACAAACAGAATATAAAGTAGCCTAAACAAAATTAGTAAAAAGCCTCATAAAAAGTACCACAAAACTTAACACTTCCACCACACTGTTTAGACCACCTGTTTATCTGCTGCGTTTAAGCTGTTCTGCAGGCACAGGTATCACCCTCACTTCCTGTGCAAACTGAGAAAGCAGTTTCAGATAAAGAGTTCAGTTTCAGTCATTTAGAAAGTCAGGTTTTCCTTTTTCATTTTTCTGGTTTTAAAGAAGGTGCCAGTCACCAACTTGTGAGATAAGGGGCTGGCATGGAGGACTGGAGTAGACTTAAGACATTTTACTATCTCTGGTGTCTATCAACATGCAAAGATACCAAATATGTCAGGCTGACTTTTGTGGAAATGTGTACTAAATGATGCACAACACCTTTAGAATATTTTCTTTTGATGGAATGGTAGAGTCACAAAAAACATGGAGTCTAAGGTTTCAATATTTCACTGCAAATGTTATATACATTACACATGATGGACCCTCCAAGGCCCAGCCAGGCTGGTTCAGCAGACCCTACCACATCGGCAGTGCCTGTTCACTACAACGTCTTCACAGATTGCTGAACTGACGATGAACGGTCCAGAAACTGTGGCAGGTGGACGTGTTGCCATATGGGAGTGACAAGCTAGTAGTATGGTCAAAGGCCATCATCACCAAGCCCTTAGGCTATACATGGTCTAATATAGTTGATGAGGACACAGTGATGCCAAATGTCTTCTTAATGGGACACTTAAAGCCCCTTGTTCATTGGATAGCCTACACCACCTGTGGGAGTGCTCCATCAGTTGGTATATCCTATGAGCAAGAGACTTATCATAAGGAGATGGAAATACTACAAATTCTGGAGGACCGGTTCTGGGTAAGTTGTATTAGGAACAACTTGCCCACCCTCTAACTTTACAGAACAGAAATGGCAAGACACCCCAGAAGACCACGCCCCCTTTGGTGGATGCACAGCTCACCAGGGCGAGTTGGTCCATCAAAAAGATCACCATCGGAGAGCAGAAAGTCATGTGAGATCAGCTGACATTCGAGTAAAGGACCGAATCTAAACCTATTTATCTATTTATAGGGGAAAACTGTACATGTTTGGATTTTTGGGGATCATAACAAAGGGATGAGGTTACATCACTCACAATAAATCATTTCAGAAGTAAAATAAAATTCAAATAATACATTAAAGGAATTATGGTGCATGATATAAAGAAAATGAAAGTGAAATTAAACATTTTAGCTAAATAAATTTAGTATAGACAAGTTGATAAGCAAAGACGTACTGTAATTATATGTTAACTTAATACAATTTTAGAAAAACAAAAGGAGAAGCATTGAGGTACGTGGGGAATAATCAGTAAAGCACCTTAATTACTTTTGCCTAATCCACATAGTAACATTAACCAAAATGTACATTTTTTTAACCTCTGTTGCCCTAAACTAGACAGACATATGTTGAAAAAGACACTTCCCTCTTTAAGAGTGAAACAGCGAAGGAACTGAAGTAGTCAACTTCCTATATTTAGCCTCTAAAATAAAATGTATGATATATGTAGCAGCTGATGCTGCCAGCTGGCCAAATGACACATGAAGTCACCATCTCCATTACACATCTTTACATCACTGCACAATTATCCTGCCACATGCCCCCGATAATCCAGGGAGAGTTTGCTGAGCACTCTTTTTCAGTGTCAGTTTCACACACATTCATAGCTGGGAAAAACAAAAACAACCATCAGAGGCCTGTGGAGGTTGAACAATTAGACCATACCATGCAGGAACCCTTATCATAGTGATAGCGTGTTTTAGGGGTGAAAATTCCCAAACATATTTATTATTAATTTAGTAATTTATCAAATTACCACAAACCAACTGACACACAGTGAATAATGCACATTTGACAGTCCAGCCTTGATGTCAGAGGAGTTATTACAGTTTCAGTTCAGTTTTACAGTTTTACAGTTTCAATTGCTAAGATGCAATGGTCAAAACTGAAGCCACTTTTTCAAAACTCTTCACACAGTCTGCATTACCAACATGCATCTTGGCCGAACAGTTAATCTCACTTCCAAAAGTCACTCAAACCACCAAAACACTTCATACAAGTCACAAACTAAACTCAAACCACAACAACCAAAACACTGGCAACAATTCTCACTCAGAAAGCGATAATTGTCACTCATAACACACTGACCTCCAAAACACTAACAACAGAAAGCATTACGTAAGTTTGATGAACTTTTATCTTTGAATTATGAAAGATTTTTTCATATAAATCACTATTTTATTATACAATACAGTTTTTTCTCAGATCTTATTTCAGAATTGAAATTCTCAAAACTACTTGTTCAACCTCCACATTATCTAGTTACTTGTGCATACCGTAAAAGCAATTTCTCATTCTTTTGAATGAATTGAACGTTTTTTGAAATTGTATGCTGTTTTCTACATTATCAATTGTTTATGTCATGTTAATCATAATGGATTAAACTGGTTCTCTGTTGAATAGTCTTACCCCCCAAAACATCAAGTCATAAGTTTATTGTGTAAGTCACTACATGCAAAATTGAACACGTCATAATGTGCAAAGAATTTTTTCTTGTAAATGTGTCCTACAGTAAATTGATGAAGATATCTGTTGTGATGTGAATACGAATCTGTGGTCCAATAGACAGGAACATCAACCTGAGGGGGTGTTTCCATTTTTACATTTCTAATTCTGTAATTGTTTCTGTTATGCTATGCAGTGCTGTAAAATAGTCTTGTTTTATTTTCTCCATCACAATGACATGCTCTGTCAGCAAATTACAGTGCATACAGTAAAAGTGAAACTATGAATCCTGACCAATCTCTTGCAGTGTTTACTGTAACTCTGTACTGTTCAAATTGATCTATGCCATACAGAAAAAGTGCAGCCTTGTGCATTTTCAATAATTTTCATCCAAACCTTAGCCCTACTTTACCAATACAAATAGTTTTGCAAATGTTAAGCATGATTGTAGAAATGTACCAAAGCGCCTGAGAAAAACTGTAAGAATAACATACTTTCACTTTACATCCAACGAAGGTTAAAATGAAGGGCAACTGGACTTGGTTGAAGATACTGGAAGACGTTTCGTCCCTCATCCAAAGGACTTCTTCAGTTCTGACTGACTGGCAGGGAAACTCAGCTATTTAACCTCAGTGGGGTCGTTGGCCCGGGTCATCGATACCGCTGGTTCGTTAGTGTTCCTTGTTGCTGTGACGACAGTCGTTACAGTCGTTAAGACTACCTGTGGCCAAGACTGAACGACCATCGTTGGTATCTTCACCTGAGGTCAATAGGTTACGTTTGTTGAGTTTCCTGGGAAGTGATGAAAGGACAGCATTGTAAGTGGGGGATAAGTGGTGGCGTAGACCCCCTCCCCTGTTCAATGACGGCTTCTCGACCCTGGTGTAGATGGCTTCCTTGACACCTCTTTCAAACCATCCATCTTCTCTGTCTAAAATGTGCACCTGGTGGTCCTCAAACG
>NW_025730430.1:0-5931 GCF_021292245.1 Micropterus dolomieu
AGAGCGGTCAGATCTGGACTAAGTTATTGCACAGAGGCTAGAGTTTCTTTAAGACATATTGAGATTTATGAAACCATTATCCTTATTGTGAAAGTACTATAAAAGCGTGATTTCTGTGTATATTTTGCATGTAGACCGCATTAGGACAGGTCCAGATCAAAAACCACTGCACCTAGAGCGGTCAGATCTGGACTAAGTTATTGCACAGAGGCTAGAGTTTCTTTAAGACATATTGAGATTTATGAAACCATTATCCTTATTGTGAAAGTACTATAAAAGCGTGATTTCTGTGTATATTTTGCATGTAGACCGCATTAGGACAGGTCCAGATCAAAAACCACTGCACCTAGAGCGGTCAGATCTGGACTAAGTTATTGCACAGAGGCTAGAGTTTCTTTAAGACATATTGAGATTTATGAAACCATTATCCTTATTGTGAAAGTACTATAAAAGCGTGATTTCTGTGTATATTTTGCATGTAGACCGCATTAGGACAGGTCCAGATCAAAAACCACTGCACCTAGAGCGGTCAGATCTGGACTAAGTTATTGCACAGAGGCTAGAGTTTCTTTAAGACATATTGAGATTTATGAAACCATTATCCTTATTGTGAAAGTACTATAAAAGCGTGATTTCTGTGTATATTTTGCATGTAGACCGCATTAGGACAGGTCCAGATCAAAAACCACTGCACCTAGAGCGGTCAGATCTGGACTAAGTTATTGCACAGAGGCTAGAGTTTCTTTAAGACATATTGAGATTTATGAAACCATTATCCTTATTGTGAAAGTACTATAAAAGCGTGATTTCTGTGTATATTTTGCATGTAGACCGCATTAGGACAGGTCCAGATCAAAAACCACTCCACCTAGAGCGGTCAGATCTGGACTAGACCATCCCACAGCGGCTGAAGTTTCTTTAAAACATACTTTCAAATTCGTGAAACTTTGTTCTATTTGTGAAAATATGTTACAGCTGCAGCTGGTATAATGGTTTTTGATCTGCACCTGGTTTAATGTGGTCCACATGCAAAAAAAAAAAAAAAGAGCAGTAGAATCGCACTTTTCACTTTCACAAATAAAATAAAGGTTTTTCAAATGTAAAAATGTGTTTTAGACAGCCTTAAGGCTTTGCCTAAAATGCCTAAACAGCTTTCACAAAACAGGGAGAATCAGTCGCTCAGCAATGCAAGTTAAATTTCGCCTTAACTGCCGAACCCATTATCAAAATGATCATTTCCTGTCGTCTGTCAGATGAATCTAGTGAAGTAAGAAGTGTTATTTTCACCTTACAGGTGCGCTTCAGTACAAAGTAAGTAAAGTACAAGAACCTTACTGTCCTGTCTGTTACTGTCAGTCACTGACTCACAGCTCAGCGTCAGTCACCTCCTCACTTCCACCTTAACGACGTTTATCCCCAAACAATCTCCGTTTTCCACCTTTAACCCAGTTCAGCGCGCCGCCGTCACCTGCAGCGTGTCCTACGCGTGCTAACGCAGCTAGCCACCGCGGCTACCCCCGCGCGCTCACTTCTCACAACAACGAGGTGAAACACGCGGGTCAGAAGCTGGACGCGTCTCTGCTGCCGTGAAATTTCACAAAGTTACCTGTGAGACTGAAGCCACCGCTGCACGTGCTAACACACCTACCGGCAACGTGAGCTCCGTCTTCCTGTTGTTGTCGTACGTCACGTGTCGCCCTCCGGGTCCTAAACCCCGCCTGGTTGCTGTTTCAGCCTGAACACCTTTTTTTCTAAATGAAACAAAATCATAACCAGTGTTGGAAGAAGCATTCAGCTCGTGTACTTGAATAAAACTAGTAATATGACGCTGAGTTCATAACTATGAGAGGCCGATTAGGGTGAAAACATTGAAAAACAGACGCACACGCACTGACAATGTGCGCACATACACTGAAAATGAAATACTGGCACATTCACAGTGACAATGATCATACATGCACCAACAACACACCAAGCACACGCACTGAAACCAGCCACAGACACACTGAAAATTAAAAAGGGCACACACCACCGACTGTGCACGCACGCACACTGAAATATGTGCACATCCACATTGACAAAGTACACAAACACACTGAAAATATTCACACCACACAAACTTCACACAGAGTAGGATACAGGCTACATGTCTGTGTGCCTGTGAAGTCATTTCAGTGCCTGTTTCATTGTAACAGGAAGTCACCGATGCAACAAGCTAAATATTCATGGTCAAAATACATGTAGAATGTGTTTAATAAGCTCAGCAAATGTTTGCATATTGTAGATCATAAAGTGAAGTGTTGTAGGTTTCATCTTAATAAGAAGACAGAGATGAAGTTTATAAAATATCTGAAGGTGAGGAGCAACAATTAAATGTGACATACAATAAACATCCCTCCCTGTAGGTTTAGGGATGCTGAACTAAATATATAAATATAATAAATGATTAACTGTTCATATAATTGCTTAGATAAACAAGGAATACCACTCGCACTGAAACCCATGTTTCATCATTTTAGCTATGCTTTTATTTTGAAAGTTAGGACAGGAATCTAAGGCTTCCTGTTACACTACCAGATTCTGTTTATAGTGTGTTTATTTGTGTTCTCTATACTGCAGCCGTTTATTATTGTATGAGTAAGCACATCGTGAGCAATGTACAATCCAAAGTCAAATTCCTCGTATGTGAACACATACCTGGAGAATAAAGTGGATTCTGATTCTGAGAAAATACCCCCCTACAGGTAAAAGTCCTGGATTCAAGTATTATCAACAAAATGTACTTAAAAGTACCGAAAAGTACTCACAGTGCAGTAAATGTTCCCTGTCAGTGTTTTGGGATTAGCTAAATAGACAATTAGTTATGAAACATACTCAATTTACAGAAAACACACATGAAGTATGTGGCAGACAAACATGAGGGAGGTTAAGAGGAACGACTTCCTGTAGCTGTCCTTATTACTGCAGAGCTGCAGGACTGAAGAGACTTTGTTGTCTGACCAGTAGTTTGTGCAGAGCATGTGAAGTCTTAGCCGTAATTTTCATCCACGCAACATGACATTTTACTCTAGGGTTTTGCTCATTTGAACTACTTTATATACTGTTGGGTGGTTTAATCTACAGCAATGCATCATATTCATCATATATGTTTGTATCGCCGTCCTGTAAGAACCACCTACTGTATCTCTAAAAAGTCGAGCCCTGTTTCCTGTTCTAAGATCGGTTTAAATTGTTTTATTTTACCTTTATTTTACCAGGAAGCCTCATTGAGATTAAAAATCTCAATTACAAGAGAGACCTGGCCAAAGAAGCAGCCAAATAGATTATTTAGATTAAAAAGTAGGAACACTCCATTCAAATTTAAAATCACCGCATTTGGAGATACATGGTTTTCACTAGACAGGAAAGGTATGAAAGATTGTAATCTAAAAAGTAACTAGTAATTAAAGCTGTCAGACAAATGTAGTGCAGTAAAAAATACAATATTAGCCTCTGAGATGTGGTGGAGTCGAAGAATAAAGTAACATAAAATGGAGTAAAGTACCTCAAATTTGTACTTGAGTAAATGTACTTAGTTACATTCAACCACTGATAGTATAATAATAATAATAATAATAATAACAATTAATCAAATTTGAGGCAAACCTTTCAAAATGTTGTGATTTTATATATTAAAAAGTCAATAAAATATGAATATTAAAATAGATAATTCTTAGGGATGTAAAAATTCAAAATTTCCCAACATAACTTCTGATACCACATCCATAGGTGTCATTTACTGTACACTGACATGTCCTCAGCACTTCTTGAAAGCATTTAAAAAAGGTTAAAAAGGTTTTGAAAAACAACTTGCAACAAGAAATGTTCAATAAGAAATGAAAATGCTTTGAGAAAAGTTTATTTGCACAACAAGAAAACATGCAATGCAAAGTAAATACAGAAGAAACAAATGTGTATTATCCAGAAAAAGCAACTTAAGCTTTCTCTTTATATAAATAAAGACATTTCTATCAATTAACGCAAATTTGTGACTGGTAGTACATAACACCTTTGAGTCCAGTTCCACAAAAAATGCACCCTATACGCTCAAAACAGTTAGAGGACACACAACTGTCTCTTTCTCATAGTCACATTTGAATGCAGTGGGTTTAAATACACTGCAATCAGCTTGTTAAATACTCACAATGAGTAAGTTTTAAATTAGAGAACGTAAACTTCCCTAAAACCCCAAATTTCCAGAAAGAACACATACAGGCCACAACCTCAGTGTCAAGTCGTGTCTTTTCTTGAATGAAATTCAGAATAGTGGCATCCTTTAAGACTCATGTTTAGAACAGCTCGTCCTCACCAGAAATAATAAGTAATAATTTAGCTTATTCTGACCCATATTTCCAGTAAGTTTTTTGTTAGCCCGTGACCTCTAGTGGCAGAAGACGTCAGGCGATGTGGTGTAAAGAGCGACAAAGTGTAAGAAAGAAAGTCAAAGGTAACATCCATCCATCCATCGTCAGCCGCTTATCCTGCGTACAGGGTCGCGGGGCGCCGGAGCCAATCCCAGCTGACATCGGGCGAAAGGCGGGGTCCACCCTGGACAGGCCGCCAGTCCTCAAAGGGAACATGTTTTAAGTTAAATAATGTTTTGTACATGACTTACACCATGTACTTATTTTAACCCAAAGTACACTGGAGTGGTACTTCCCAACACTTGTAGATGATGTTTTGGGGAACGGTCAAATAATGTCATGTCATTTTGGAAACACTTTGTCGTTTAGGTATGAGGACGTGTTTCAGAAGCTTAAGGACGCTCCAGACTGCTGCGATATCTTTTGACTTCATGCTACAGCCTTTACATTTACATTACATTTACCTCCCTGCTGTCTGATGGGCGTGCAAGCTGTGAGTGAACATTTACTGCAGAAGATTACAGTATTAATGAATGCCTAGATTTATTCACGTGTATTTCTTTCATTTTAAAAAAACATACAGTGACATAAGCTATGAGCCATCTGTTATATGTAACCCACATATTACTTTATTTACATTATTAGCCTACAGTATGACCTAACTTAAGTAATTCACCTTAGACTTGAAAAAAATATATAAAAATACATAAATAAAACAGATGCATGTCTTTACTAATTAGATGAAAATGGGAATCAATTTATAAGTTCTATAAAACAATAACTGGTGAACTACTATATACAGACACAAACTTCAGATGAAGGCATGATAGCCAAACATCTGTGTTAAGCACATCAGCCCTGATGCATACTTTAGTTTTTGTGTCAACACATGGTTAAATATAGTAAAATTCTGCAGCAATACCCTCCAAAATAAGTTTCTGTGGATCTATTACTTTTAAGTTTTAAAACAATTTGAGTTAAACCTCTTTAAGGTCTAACTAACTCCAAAACAAGTAACATCACAATGTAGGATAAGGTACATTTTTGGTGTTGTGGAACAATATTAGCCAGGTCCCAACATTTAATAGCATTTAGCAGTGAAACATGGCAGCCATTTGTTTCATGTCGATGTATCGCTTTAAAGCCGTCCTGCTGATCGTCATGTCTCACCTGATGAATGCACTTCCCGTTTGCGAGAGTTGAATCCCGTCTGTCTTCCATTCATAGAAGCATGACATGATGGTTTCTGCTCTGAAATGCATAATGTCACATCATTTCGCTGATGCACATCTGGCTCATCTTCCCCCAGGCCTTCAGGCTCAAATCACCCCGTCCTGCCTTTTTAACAAACTTGTGTCATCCAGCAGTTTAAGAGCTAACAGTATAGCCTCATATTGTCACTTCCTAAAGCTCAAACACATGTAAGATTATTTCAAACCTGTCTGTAATTGTTCAGACAAAAGAATCACGACTCCTTGAACATAAAAAAAAACACTTTGAATGGTAAAAAGCAGTTTTTTTATCTTAA
>NW_025730431.1:0-4718 GCF_021292245.1 Micropterus dolomieu
GATCAAGGAATAAAGAATCTGCCAGTAGAGGAGGCAGACCGCCTGGCTTCCACCAACCCAGATTATGCCACTGGAGACCTGTTCAACAACATTGCCAATGGCAACTACCCATCCTGGTCCTTCTACATCCAGGTCATGACCTTCAAGCAAGCCGAGAAGTTGCAGCTCAAACCCTTCGATCTGACCAAGCTTAGGTAACACATCCCTCCACAGCAGAACAAGCAGTTCTTGATGTGAGAGTTTTTTTTTTTTGTTGTTGTTGAAGTGAGTGAAGAATTTCACCAAGAGAGCTAATTGTAATACGGGTTATTGACATTATTAAAGAGGTCATATTATTCTCATTTTCAGGTTCATCACTTTATTTAGGGGTTGTACCAGAACAGTTCACATGGTTTCATTTTTAAAAAACACCATATTTTTGTCAAACTGCACATTGCTGTAGCTCTTTTCATACTGCAGCTCAACAATTAATAGTGATTATAGAACATACACAAGTACAAGAAATTATTTTGTTTGTCAGAACATCAAAAGTAGTTATTATAATCATTAGAAAGCATATTTTAATCCAATTGTTTATATGTCCTTCTTTGACTGCACAACAAAAACCAATAGTGATGCTGACATTGAATGAAGTCAGTGATGATATTTATAACTGACTTCTCGCCACATTATCATACTTTTGTTTGTACTAGCCATTCCACTCTAATACAATACTAAGGGTTGTCCACTAGATGTCACCGTTTGGACCGTTTCAAAGGTGTTTACATAATTAACCTTTTGCAGCACATCTTCTTCATAGTGGTTCAGTGCTTCAGCAAGCGTTCCCATCAGTAAAAAGCAGGCATATGAGAAGGTTTTTTTAATTTGCCCAGTGTAACCAAACTCTGTAGAATATATGAACACTTACAACAGTCGACCGCACCATGCAAAACACTTGGAAAAACTTACCTGAAAAGTTTAACACAGCATTTACAGCATCCCATATTTAAAGCCATAGTGACTGATGTGTCTGGCATCAGATTTACTCATTATAAGTAAGCTTAGTTACTTTCTTTCGCAGAATTGAACCCTCAACAGCATTTCTTTTCTTCCTGCCCCACTCACCAGTGTTTGGAGTTGTGTTTGGTGGAGCTCCAAAACTACTATCCCAACAGCTTCAGTGCCTCAGAGACCCAGCCTCAGTGTGTGGAGTCCAAGTTTAAGGTGTCTCCAGATGTGGCACGTTACAACAGTGCAGATGAAGACAATTTCACAGAGGTGAAGATAACATCACACTTCTATAGGCCTGTTTTCTGTGACCAGGCCATTTAAGCACATAAGAGCTAAATAAGTGTTTTTGATTTGTATATTACATATGTTCCTGTTAATTGGAAGTCCTACATCTCACAACTAGGGCTATCGCTGTGAAGTACTTTCCCCCGTGGCAATATGTTAGGGCTCAACAGCACGGTATGCAGTATTATTGCATTTTTCATCAATGAAGTAATTTGGTGCCATAGAGAAGTCTCTGTGGTTCTCACCTCACTGCACAGCGAGCCACTAACAGCAGCTTTATGGTCAGTGCAATTTACCTGCTGGACAGTGGCGTGGGGTGGGGTAAATTTTTGGGGAAGTCAGAGAGGGGATGTCCTTTTGGGAGGGCAATTATCTAATGTATTGTGCTATTATAGTGCAGGGTATAATTTTACACACCTACTTTAAAGATGCACACTCTGTTATCAGTACACATGCTGAAAGTTGCATTTACTGACACGTAGGCCTACGCTCTCTCTCTTTCTCACTCACTCTCTCTCACCCCAAATGGCATACATAGCCCGCTGCTTATAGTGTACAGAACAAATAGGTTACGGTTAAGAATAAAAGAAGCATTCACAAGCTCAATCAGAAGATATTTGAAGTTTTACATTTGCAAAGTAGCAGTGGTGCTTGTATCAAATAGACCTACATATTTCTTATTTAATGCGTGGCAAAATGTTCATAACACAACATCACTCAAGACTAACAACCGAGTACCAGACCAACAGAGTAAAAACAATTATTCAGGTAGCCTAACCTGGCCCAGTGCTCTGTGGCAGGTGCTGTCTGTGGTGCTCATTATCTATGTGTACACAACCGCAGTAAAAACAGTAATAACCACATCAAAAATCGCACACATAGCTGAAGTTCAGAGAGAGAAGGAGGTGACATTTCACTCACCCTATTTGAAAAGGAAAGGCATTCTCCTGTCTTTCATGGTGACAAAGTGGTCAATACTCAAGTTATAGAATTTCCCACTGGCTTTTAGGTCCTCCACAACAACAGAGTCAATTGAAGTTTGGCGCTACCAGGTAACGTTAGCCACTCTGTACGGATATAGTTATATGCATTGAACGTCCGAAACCCCTTTTTCCCTCTCCAGGCGAAGCTCCAGTTTTGGAGTTGATCTTCCATCAGATTTAATCTTAAGTAGCTGCTGTAGTGGTAGTTTAGTAAAACTATTTATAACCAAAAACTCCAAATCTCCACCCTCCATAACTGCACCACTCAAAGTGGCTAACAGCTCCCGTTATTTCATCTGAAGGACGTTGGATCGCATGCTGTGATTTGATTGGCTTGAAGCCAGACGGCGGCTGGCTTCCCTTGGCATCATCTTGACTAATCACAGTTAGGCAGTGGCATGACAGTGGCCTCATCTGATTGGTTAATAATTTAATTTTTTTTCACAAAGGGATGCCAACTCTGCCTGGCCTCCCCGTGTAGTCAGACTGCAGGTCAGTCTACGGTGGTGCAATATAGTGTTTCACCACACATCCAATGCATTGCATTTAGAGGGGCGCTGTTTCACTTATTGTAAGATGGTGAGAAATGGGGAAGAGATGACAACAACAACAACAACTCATAAGATTTATCGAAACTATAAACATTGTGTTCATTAAAATGATAGTGTGATAAAAACAGGGGAACCCTGGCTTCCCTTGGCCTCTGGGAGAAAACGGCACTGCTGCTGGGTGTTAGTCAACAACATTGCCAAGTAAACTCAATTTTGTAGTTTGACCGCGCGCACACGCCAACACACTGGTGCGGAGCAGAATGGGCTGTCCACAGCTAACAACTGTTAATAACGTTATAACATGTTTCCACAGAAGCAACATGAAAAACAGCTGCAGGCATCCGACACACTACGCTTGTTAGTGATCTCCAAAAAATCTCTTTCTGGTTTTCCAGCCTGCAACTCTACTTGTTCACTCATTACTTCAGTGAAGTGCTTCACAAAATGCTTTTATACAGGTGCAAGCAGCTGTTTTCAGCAACACAATGGTGTGAAACCCACTGTATGCTTCCTGACCAGCATCAAACAGACAGGCAAAGTTAGCAACTAGCAGGTGGAGTACTTAGCAACAAAAGATATTAAGAAGTGGAGACCAAAAACATAACTAACACAAGTGAATATTGGACTTACATTTGGTGGCCAG
This sequence comes from Micropterus dolomieu, assembly GCF_021292245.1. Classification (NCBI taxonomy): domain Eukaryota; kingdom Metazoa; phylum Chordata; class Actinopteri; order Centrarchiformes; family Centrarchidae; genus Micropterus; species Micropterus dolomieu. The sequence goes on from NW_025730431.1 coordinate 3,453, forward strand.
TAACACAACTCCAAATGTATGGCATTTTTTTGTTTGCCCCTCCACCCTACCTCGCCTGTTGCAATTAAAAAGACAGAAATGCAAATAAGATAATTATCACCATATCTGGGTTAAAGGGGGCAGTAAGTCATATTTCTTTTGCTTTGTATTTACAGTACACTATATTAGTTTGTTAAAATAGCATTACCAATTACATAGTTACTTTTTTTAACTGCAATTTCTGTTTGACCTTGCTATTGAAATAATCTCATTCTCATTTATGCACTTTGACCAGGTTCTCAACTTTTTTGTGTGTGTATTGCAGGTTCTTACCTTCTACACCCAGGTTCTGAATGAGGAGGAGCGCCAGAGACTTTGCCAAAACTTGGCAGGGGCACTGAAGGGAGCCCAGCTCTTCATCCAGAAGTGCATGGTGAGTCCACATCACCATATTGTCTTTCATGCTGCCGTGCTTATATAAAAAAAAAAGGTATTTTTGAGTGAATAACCATGTCAAAGAATTTCCTTAAAAGGGGAAATACACTACTACTCAATTGACATGTACCTTTACATACTAATTTTACAAAATAAATATATTTTTATATATGTTTTTCAAAGAATGATTATTTGGGTTGGTGCCAGTTCCATGTAGTTGCCTGAGTTGCTTCCTGAATAAACCACAGGATGTAGCTTTTTGACTGCACCAGCGTCTCAGAAAATGTTGTAATGTGGGTGTAAGTCCTGTTTGTGTATTGGGCAACTCATACACATGGCAGTTTCAAAGTGCTTTGCAAACATTCAAACGTTAAGGGACTTAAAAATAGATTTTCTTCAAATTTCTCATAGCTAGCAATATTCAGGAGGCTCTTGATGTCTGATAAAACTCAGCCGTTCTGGGAAAAATTCACCAGGATTTGTTTTTCCCCCCCCCATTTTAAACCACCATGGTGTACAGGTACTGGTCATATAATTATAATATCATCAAAAATTCCATTCAAAAAGTGAAACTTGTATAATGTATACATTCATCCGACACAGACTGATTTATTTCAAGTGTTCATTCCTTTTAATTTTGATGATTATAACTAACAACTAATGAAAACCCCAAAATCAGTATCTCAGAAAATTAGAATATTGTGAAAAGGTTCAATATTGAAGACACCTGGTGCCACACTCTAATCAGCTAATTAACTCAAAACACCTGCAAAGGCCTTTAAATGGTCTCTCAGTCTAGTTCTGTAGGATACACAATCATGGGGAAGACTGCTGACTTGACAGCTGTCCAAA
>NW_025730432.1:0-5666 GCF_021292245.1 Micropterus dolomieu
CTTACCTATTCTCATTTCGGAAAGTCCGGATGATGGATGCTACAGTGTACCTGCTCAGATTTGGCTGTACTCTTTGCCCAGCCTCCCTCATTGTTAGACCATGGTTGACCACATGATCAACCAAAGTGGCTCGGATTTCATCAGAGATTACGGTCGTCCTCGTCCTCGTCCTCGTCCTCGTCCTCTCACTCCTCTGGCTCTGCCTCTGTTTCCAATGTTGGCATCCATTGCTCCATTGAAGAGCTCACCTGTTGCCCTTTTATGCTAAAGCTCTGATTGCTAATTGGAAAACTGTGTGACGGGTGCTTGCCCTTGTGATGAGTCAGTGTGCATATTTGAATGGCAGTGTGTTCCTTGTGAAAACAAGATATTTTCTGCATGAAACTTGTGCCAGAAGCAGAGAATTGTGTGTAGTGTTTTGAAAAAAGTGTGTTTTAGAACTGCAATTTGAGTGTAAAGCAGGAATTGTGCTTGCAGTTTAGCAGAATTGGTTCACGGGGTTGGTGAATGAGTTACATGTTGTGGTCATTGTGTCTCAAGTACCAGAATTTGTGTGTAAACAATTGAGAAAAACTGTAACTTGCGTATGTAGTCAACTTCCACTTTTGGTTTCACATGGGACAGGAACAGCGGTCTGACTTTATACTACCAAGCCTGACTTCCTTTTTTGCTCCTGTCATAATAAATGTCAATATGGGTCGTAACAAGTCTCTTGCACAGGGAACCTATTCGGCTGAATTTTTGGGTAGGGCAATCTGAGAAATGTGTATTCCCTTTTCAGTGGTGATTGACTCACCATATATCACATTGGCCCTGAAGTGAAACACTGTAATCCTCCTCAGTTGTGTCCCCTGTATCCTGTCTGGACCTGTGGCATTTCTCAAGCTATGATTTGGAATTGTCACATTAATACTTTTTCTGACCTCCAGGGCCAAGACATCAATCTCTGAAGAGGGAATAGAATTGTGTTGGTCACCTGGAGCCATTCACTTTGCTAAGATGACCTGTCCACTTTATTGTGATAGCACTTCTGTCAAAGTGAGTGGTAAAGTCCAGGACACGGGTGTTAGTTTAGCTTACCAGTTGATGGTCAACGCTTTTCTGAGGGCAGTGTGATTGGAATTTTTTTTTTACCGCTATCATATGGTTATGGTGATTATAATTTGCTCAGGAGAGTTTGGTTTCTGGCACCTTTTCAAGCAGATGTAGGTTTTCAGACAGAGGATACCAAACCCCAGGCCACAGACTAAAGCTAGGCCATGGGTGTTTTGTACTTCCAACTCCTCTGACATTGCTGTAATATGGTATGGAAGGACCCTTGTATCTATTTCTGTAAGGACATCACTGGAGAGGTGGCTACCCATATTTATTTACATGTTGACATGCAGCTGATGGTTTCACCCAGAGCTCTTTAAAATGGACAGGGATGGTTCCGTGTCAATGACAGAGAAAGGGCTGCTCTGGAGGTTAAACCTCAATAAACAAAACTAATAATTATAAATAATTACAGTTTTCCTGGCAAGACCTTTGTCCCAGTTCCATACTACATATTAATTCATAACAGATATTGAGTGTGCAGTGTGTTCACACCTAGAAGCAACACATTTAAGTATACTCAAAGAGTAACAAGATTGGATTTAACACTGCTGTTGATGTAACCTATTGTCCCAAAATGCAATGCACAACTAAAATGGGGGAGCAACTCTCAGCTGGGTAGTTGTTAAATGTTAAATTACTTGAACATAAAAATCCTTCCCACTTATCTGTGAACTGTGAGCTGCTTTCTGGTATTGTGCATGCTGGCTCACTGTTACACTGGCATGGCTTACTGGGAGAGAGAACAGAGTTGTGATGGCCACACCTGCGGCCACACGGCTAATTTAAATATCTGTAACCACACACACCTTAGTCATCTTTATATTTTACATTCAGTTCATTTTCTCCTCATTTAGTTTACATTTAGTAACAGAAACAGGTTGGAAGGAATTGTTAGACTGTACAGTAAAATTGCAGGCATAAATCAGAATGTCCTCTCCCAATTACACAAAGTCAGAATACGGTAGAAGGTCCAGTCAATCCTCGCTGACCCTAGTCACCCCTTGTTCAGTGAGTTCTGGTTGCTCCCATCTGGTTGTAGATATAACCTACCAAGGTGCAAAACCAATAGATTTAAAAACTAATTTGTCACTGCTGCTATCGGTCTTCTGAACAGAACTGAGTAATTTATGTGTGTGTGTATGTGTGTGTGTGTGTGTGAGAATGGTCAATGTGTTGTTTAACATGCTGATTGTATTCCAGGCTGTGAAACAAATTGCCCCTCAGGGATAATAAAGACTTACCTCTGTTTGTTGACACTTTGACCTTATGCACATTACATTATCATTGCAAATACATCAGCAAACATATAGACAATGATGCATAGCTTTTGTTTCACACATCAAAATTATAGTTTATTATTTGTTGGCAATGCATTAGTTATACTTGTAGAATGCACATTTAGTTAACTTCTATACAGGCATGCTTTGGTTTGTCTCTAGTTTTTCTGGAGTTGTTGTGCTTTCTATTTCCTTTGAATGTTCAGGTTCTGACAGTGCCACTGCTGGTTGCTGCTGCTGTAGGGACATCCTAGCAGACCTAGGTCCAAAGTAAGAGCAGTTAAATACAGGAAATGGCCCATTAGACTGTTACATTGTTAAACATTTGTTTTAATCATATATCAGTTAGTAGTGTTTGTCTTTGTGTTACCCGTCTTGTTTCTTAAATGGTCTATCAGCTATTACATACAGTACTTGTTAAGTCAGTTTGTCTTTGTTGGTCCGTTCAGTTCTTTTCAGTGAATGTGTAAGTTGTCATAGCCTGATTTTTATGTTTATGTCAAGCTACCTCTTAGCTTCTTTTTGACCATGAAGTTCATCTCTAAAAAATGTTTAACTAGAGCTGCATTTTATGCTGAATACAGCAAACCTGTGACCTTTACGTCACCGCGTAGTCCGTCTATGTTAAATTGCCTGGAAGTAATCATTTTCAAGGGATCTATTGTTGGCTGAGGTTTTGTGGGATGACAGCTGTGCTTCCGAGGGATATGGAAAGAGGAATGATTGCTTTTGTTTGGGTTGAGTGTCAGGCCTAAAATGATATAGGCCGATGTGAAATATGTCAACTCAACATTGGCCTAAAGGTTCTCCTTGAAGCAGGTATTTACTTGAGCACCGTCAGCATATTGTGCCAGGCTATAAATTGGTTGAAGTAGAATACAGCTGCACAAGTCCTGATGTGTATTTCTATGGGAAGCAATCTCTGACAAGCAGGCAAGGAAGACAGAGAATAGAGAATTTATCCAAGGCACATCATAATCGTCATCATTATTATTGTCATAATCGTTGTTATTGTTGTTGACCAATCAATGCACAGCATCGCTATATAAATTTTCCGTCATGCGTCTCTGCCCTAATCATTTAATGCTTGCTTCTTTCTCCACTCTCACTTATCTTATCATCACACTGACCATGTTCAGAAGGCTCCTTTCTCATTTCTTTTCACTGGCAACCCTCTCTTTTCTCATTTACAACCTTCTTCCATCCATCCATACACCCATTCAGCCATCATCCATCCATCCATTTATTCACCCATAGACATTCATCTGTCTATCCATCCAATCCCTTATCATGCTCCTACAGTGTCCATCCATCCGCCCCACATCCCCTGAGTTCACTTGTACTGCTAAATGTCTCTTATCCCCCTGCTTCCTCCTTCAACCCTCGTTCTAATCTATCTTCCTCCAATTCACTCTTTGCTCAACCTCTGCCTTACTAAATTACTATGGCTCCATTATTTGTTTCCTATTCTAGACTCGCCATGAGATCTTTGCACCATTTTTCAGCCCCTTCCAGCTGTCTTTCTTTTCATTTCACAGGAACATTTTTTTATTTGATGATTTTTTATTTCTTCTCCACACAAAAAGACAGATTTCCCAGTTTCCTCTCTCAATTTTGGTCTTGATCTCTTACCACTTTTAAAACTGCTTCCCGTAATGCCTCCTCTCTTGTCCTCCTCCTCCTCAATTCCTCCTTAACCCCACTCCCTGCAACCTTACCTCGATTTCCTTTTCCCACATTCCCTTGCCTTATTGCAGGCTGGATTTTGCCAACTTCCCTTTTCCCGCATTATGTTACTTATATCTTTCTCCTAATTCCTCATCAGTCCACATCATCCTGTCATTTGCCCCTCTCCCCTACCTTTTTCATGCAACTACCACCTTCTCACTCACTTTATGTAATGGGCACAAACTTCTCTCCTTCTACTTCCTCCCCCATGCTTCCCTTTTTCTTCAATCTGACATGTCCCCCAGTGTGCAGTCAACAGCCTCATTTGGGACAATACAGATTTTATTTCCATGTAATATTTGTAGTAAATTTTAAGTCTGCAAATAATGTCTTTTAATAAAGTGAGACTAGTTTTTTAACCTTTATTTAACCAGGAAGAAGCCCATTGAGATATAATCTCATTTTTCAAGGAAGACCTGGCCAAGAGAATTTTTTGTAAGGTGTTTCATGTTGAAGGTGCACAATATGACAAGGCAGTATTTCCTAACTTGGAAACAACCCCGGGGACTTTTAAAAACAGTAAGCCTGCTAGACCGTGTAAGGTAACTAATAACCGCAAATTTAAGGAGGCCACAAACCTAACTGGGAGATTTGCATAGCATTGCCTTGTAGGTAAAAACACACAAATGTAACTGTCCACATGTAGCAAGATAAGGCAACTCCACCATATCGTATAAACTAAAATGATGGGTAGAGCATTTGTGATACAGCCCAACGCTACAGGTAGAATCTAGTTTTCCTAGCAAAGACAATGCTGCACATATACTGTATATATATTATGTTATATATTGACACATGACAAAGCCATTTTTGTGAAACCATGTGAAACAGTGTTGACTATATCACAACATTTTTTTGGCTGCATATCAAGCCACATTATGCCATAGCCTGTAATTCAGTTGTAAAAGATTATGACACATGCAATGTATTGCCAGGAATAAATGCTGTTAAATTAATGTGAAGAAAATTAATCTTACTCATACTGTAAAATCAACAGGGATTATTTAGGTTTTGCTTTCAGCTTGGTCATGTAGAACCTATGGTGGCCCGTAGGTTTCAGGCCTAATACAAAAGCCACAACACAAACACAAATCCCACAACATGAATACAAACGCCACAACACGAACACAAAAGCCACAACACGATTACAAAAGCCACAACACAAATACAAACGCCACAACACAATTACAAAAGACACAACACGAACACAAAAGCCACAAAAGAAATTCAAAAACCACAACGGAAATACAAACGCCACAACACGATTAGAAAAGCCACAACACGAATACAAAAACCACAACGGAAATACAAACGCCACAACACGATTAGAAAAGCCACAACACGAATACAAAAACCACAACGGAAATACAAAAGGCCACAACGGAAGTGAACCACAACGGAAGTTGACAACGAAAGAGACGCGTAGTAACAGTGGATTACTCTTCACAGAACACAGCTACACAGTAGTACAGCGGTAGTGTAGCCGTCCCACATTCAGGAAGTCCAGGTTTGAATTGTAGAAAGAACGTTCTTTTTCAGGTGACTTTTTCCGCATAATAGTGT
>NW_025730433.1:0-5433 GCF_021292245.1 Micropterus dolomieu
TGAAAATCTTTGGAGGGAGCTTAAAATTCGAGTTGCCAGGCGACAACCTCGGAACCTGAATGATTTGGAGGCTGTCTGCAGGGAGGAGTGGGCCAACATCCCTGCCGAAATGTGCACAAACCTTGTCACCAACTATAAAAACCGTTTGACATCTGTGCTGGCCAATAATGGCTTTTCTACAAAATATTAACATGCTGTTTGTCCAGGGGGTCAAATACTTGTTTTTCCTCATCAGATGGTTATCAATTTTAATGAATTCATATGATGTGATTTTCTGGAATTTTCTTTGGGATTCTGTCTTTCACTGTTAGAATGTACATATGATTAAAATTATAGATCGTTGCATTCTTTGTAAGTGGGCAAACCTGCAAAATCAGCAAGGGGTCAAATACTTTTTCCCCCCACTGTATATCAGGCTCCCCTACTCACTGGCCCACGCACATTCAGCAAGTGCTACCATTGCGCGATCAGGGAATGAGGGTCTTTTTCTACTTAGACAACCTCATAGTCATGGCCAGGTCAAAACAATGGGCAATTTTCCAAGCTCAGTTGATATTGCATCTGAACAACCTGGGCTTTGCAATCAACTGGGAGAAGAGCTCCCCTATCCCCTGCCAGGAGTTGGAGTATTTGGGGGTTGTGCTCAAATCAGCCAGCCTGAGACCTCATCTGTCGGAACTCAGACAGACGACCCTTCTTCAAGCGGTCTGCAAGCTCCAGATGGGAAGCAGAGGACCTATGGACGTGGGCTGCAGCACACTTGCTGTCTCTGAAGGCCCTTCACGTCCCAGGCTCGGAGAACAGGGGGGCCGACCTCATGTCGAGGGGCGGTCCCCCACAGAGCGAGTGGAGACTGCACCCCGATATAATACAGCAGATCTGGTCTCGCTTCGGGACGGTGCAGGTGGACCTGTTTGCCAGACGGGACAACACCCACTGCCCGCTGTGGTTCTCGATCCTACCACAGGACAGTCCGCCCTTGGGCGTGGACGCATTTGCACACACGCCATGGCCAAAAGGGCTGCTGTATACTTTCCCCCGACTCCATCTCATCCCCCCCTGCTGGAGAGGGTGAGACAGGAAGGGTTATCAGTCATCCTGGTAGCCCTCAGCCGCAGATCGGCGGGGTGGTACGCAGAGGTGACACAGCTGGCAGTGACGGAGCCCTGGCCTGTACCTCAGGTCTGGGGGGCTCTGTTACAGGAGTCAGGCGCCATAGGCACGCTGCCGGTGCTCGGCCAACCTCTCAAGGTTTGGCTCCTGAAAGGGAGAAGTTGAGACAGGCTGGGCTGTCCGCAGAGGTGGTACATACCATCCAGGCAGCGAGGGCAGGCTCCACCACTTCCTGCTACAAAGCTAAGTGGCTGGGCTTTCAGCGCTGGTGCATTGAGAAGGAAATGGATCCCATAACCTGCACAGTGGGATCCATCCTTTCCTTCTTACAGGGCCTAATGGAGAAAGGACTGGCACACTCAACCATTATGGTGTATGCGGCAGCTATCTCATCTTGTCATGAGGGGTTTGGCGACAGACCTGCCTTCACCCACCCCCTCGTGAAGCTTTTTCTGCAGGGTGTGAGGAGACAGTGACCGGTGCTTCGTGTCTCCACATACCAGTGGGACCTGCTACTGGTACTAGAGGCTCTGAGGTCAAACCCCTACAAGCCCCTGGAACAGTCCTCCTTGAAGATGCTATCTCTCAAGACAGCCTTGTTACTGGCTCTTACCTCTGCCAAGAGGCTGAGTTAGCTGTGTGCCCTGTCGGTTCATCCCAGCTGCATGCTGCTTCATGGTGACCACAGTGCAGCAGTGTTAAGACTGAACCCCTCCTTTGTTCCTAAGAACATAAGAAGTTCGTTCAGGTCAAGGACCATACAGATCTGTGAAGAAGGAGATGGGTGTCTACCATAGACTTGTCGGGGAAAACATTTTTTACACTGACTGTGATGTCCCTGTAAGGGGTCAGGACATTTCAGGTGTAGTGACTAGTGACCTTTCTGAGGGGTGGTCCATTGCCCCATCGCTTAGGATGGAGGCAGCTTAGGGCCTGTGGCTGGTGACCTGTGGCCGATCGTGTCGGTGATGTGAGCTGTGGCTTGTCGTGGCTGGGCGGACAGTCATCGGGCTCCACCCACTGTACCCAGGACTCCCTTGAAAAAGAGATTAGTAATCTCAATGGGATTTTCCTGGTTAAATAAAGGTTTAATAATAGCCTGTGTGAGATAGAACGAAGGTTACGATATGGTAATCCTAGTTCTATTAGCACAGGCGGAGCCCTCTACGATGGAACTCTGCCGCTCCACTGCCATCTGCAGAAGGGGTGGTTGGATGCTGAGCAGTGAGGATACCACTATTTATACGGTACGCACATACAGTAGCGACGTCCAATTGGTCGGCTACTTACAGTATGCAAAATTTAAGTGAGTATGTGCGTGTGATAGGAGGAGAGGTAGTACCCATAGAGTCCAGTAGAGGGCTCCACCTGTGCTAATAGAACTAGGGTTACCATATCGTAACCTTCATTTCAGTGGGTGGGACACACACCCAGTTGTTTGATCTCGCTCAGCCGGCCTTCAGATTCTAGATGATTGCTCAGTAAAAGTGCAAAGAAATAGCAACTCAAGAGTAGGAAAGATGGAGTAAAGTATTACCTCACTGCTGCAAACTCTTATTTGCCCCACGATTCCGGCTTGTGTGGACCTTGGCACTACATTTGCTCGAGTCAGGATTAATCCTGACAAAGAACCTAATTAAAGTGAAATTTAAAGTAAATATCTACATTCACCTGGCTGGTTTGAGGAGCACATCAGGTTAGCAGGAGTCCTATCAGGGGAGGCAAAGACGTTTATAGAAAGAACAAACTCTTTTTTGATAAGGTTAGGACTAACCTTGTATGTCAAGATTAGAATCAACCCAAAACAAATGAGAACTTTAACAAAAAATATTTTAAGTGTCTCTTTTAAGTGCCTCCAAATTGTTAAAGCATAGAAATCACTTAGATCCTGGCTAGAATCCAGATGCAAGTACTGTTGTTCTTGTAATGCATTACAGCCATGGGGTTATAGCAGACAAATGTCCATGGTGGATGTATATTCTACTCCACTTAGTGACAACAATGTTTAGTGTTTAGTAGTATCTACATACATTTTGCAGTGGTGGCCCTACATCATAAATTGATTTTCCATGTTAGGCTGTTACATGTGTGTTAACCTTGGGAGACAAATTCATATTATTTTTGCAAATGCAAATTTTGCATTGCAGTAGTTATGCATTAATGTCCAAATTAGTAGGCCCATGACATTGTAACTGGTTTTAAGGCGAAAGCCCCCATGATCATAAAACATGTGTAGTGGATCAGCCAATGTGTTTTAATTATTTTATGCGATTATGAGATTCCAAAAATCTGTTTTGTCTCTCCCTGAGGAAGGGAGGAGGGTTGAGACACAACAGACAGGCTGACCAAAACCTAAAGTGAAAGGTCTTCCTCCCCTGGAGTTGACCTTTGACATACAAACTAGAGACAGCGCCTTGGTAAGGGCCTGCACAAACTCAGACATAAAGACTAGAAACTGTTTATTCTGAGTGGCATCTTATCTACCCTGACTATAAAAGTGACAACATTAACACTCCCCAGTGACCAACCTCTCCTGAATCAGCCAATCAAAATGCTTTTGGAAGGAAGGCAGGAAACCCTAAACTGCCCCCACACAGGGTGTCCATGGCAACCGTGCCCCCTTGTATATTCCAAACATCAAAGATCTCCTCTTTAGTCTTGACTCTCTACCCCACCAAAAAGCCATTCATTTGGACTCTTAACATGCCCTCTCACTTTCACAGCAAGGTGTGAGAAACTCCAGATGGCAGAGAAGGACACTGCCCCGAATTCCTTTGTGTGGACAAATGAATACTGTCACGCCTATTACCTGCTTAGTTAAATAATCTTTGCTAAGTTAGTAGTGGCTCTTGCCTCTTATATTTTAGTAGTAATTACCATGTCGTTATTCTCTAAGTACCATGATAGAAAGCTAAAAGAACCACACGGAAGTTAATTTTCAGTGCTCTTAATCCATTCCTCTGATGCTCCTTTCATTCCTGACTGTCTATTTGATGTTTATATTAATGCTTTATTCCCAACACTTTCTGACACTTTCCTTAGAAATGATATGATAAAGAAATGTTATCCTGTGCTACCTAATTAATTTTCCAGCTTGAATTTAATGTTAAATAACCATTTCTTCCCTAGTGAGAGGATCAATTGTTCTCTCGTGGAACCAGTGTCCCCAAGAGGACAAACTAAGTATTACACGTGCCTGTTTCTTTAATGCCTCTCTCGCTGTTTTAATGGATCACTCTGTACTTATTTGTTCATAATCTGATGCCATGTACGTGTAACTTGCTTATATTCTCAGAATCAGAATCAGTTTTATTGCCAGGTATGTGTACAGATACGAGGAATTTGACTCAGGATTGTACATTGCTCACGATGAGCTTACTTATACAATAATAAAATAATAATATAAGAATAATAAAATAAAATCAGACATAAACTACAGAATAGACAACACTAAAATACACACTATGAACCAAACAATATAGACATATTGACAAATAGTGCAGTAATCAGAGTGCAAAGGATGCATGAGTAAACTATTCTCATTATTTACATGTTGAAGGTGGATATGATATACAGGTACACATACACATACATGCATACATGTACACATGTACACAGTATGATGGAGCATAGTGCAAAGGATGCTGGAAAAAATAAATAACACCTATGACCTTATGACCTGAGGTAGGTGTATTGGTATACAGTATATACAATATGACATAGTATGAACAGCACTGAAATAGAATAAATAATAAGTGGAAACCAGTAAACAGGTGACTGATTAGAGACAGAGTTACTGGGTTATTGCACAGGAATTGTTCCTGACACTGTGAGTCAGACGGCTTGTGGGAAGAAACTGTTCCTGAGTCTGTTGGTTTTGCTGTACAGTGCTCTGTAGCGCCTACCAGAGGGGAGAAGTTGGAACAGGTTGTGTCCGGGGTGAGATGGATCTGCAGTGATGTTTCCTGCCCGTTTCCTGACTCTGGAAATGTATAAGTCCTGAATGGAGGGCAGGTTGGCACCGATAATTTTTCTGCAGTCCTGACTGTACGTTGTAGTCTGTCTCTGTCCTTTTTGGTGGCAATCCAAACCAGACAGTGATGGAGGTGCAGAGAACAGACTGGATGAAGGTGTAGAACTGGATCAGCAGCTCCTTAGGCAGGTTGAGCTTCCTGACCTGACGCAGGAAGTACATCCTCTGCTGGGCCTTCTTGATGATCGTGTCAGTGTTGGGCTCCCACTTCAGCTCCTGGGATATAGTGGATCCCAGAAATCTGAAGGATTCCACAGCAGACACAGGGCTGTTGAGTATGGTGATGG
>NW_025730434.1:0-4724 GCF_021292245.1 Micropterus dolomieu
TGACCCCCCAGGCCTTTGTTACCACACTGTTGGTTTCATTATATTAATGAAGTGAGGATTTAAAGAGCTCAGAGTGAAGACTAAAGAACTGGATCTGACTCAAGCCAAGAAGGAGGACAGAAAGTGTGCTGTTACCCCAAACTGTGAGGAGGTCAGGCCGCCTGCTGGGCCAATAAGGACAATTATTAGATTATTTCTTTCCAGCAGCGTCTTAATTTCATTCTTAAACTTTCACTGGTAAATTCAAAAGTCTTTAAAATTGGAGCAGGAAGCATTTTGACCAGTTGTGGAGATTAAATGCATCAATGATCAGTCTCCACTGACTTTACTCTGGATGTGAGCACATATTACTTTGACCTGAGAACACGACATTTAACTTTTACATACAATCCCTATAAAAAGTATGCACCCCCCTTGGATTTTTCACCCTTTTGTTTCTTTTATACATGAAATCATCAATATAATTTGGCTTTTTGACAAGAATTTAATATCAAAGTGAAATCAGATTTTTACAAACTAATGTTGATTAATTAAAAATATGTAAGGTAAAGCAGATGATAAATATTCACCCCCTTCAGGTCAGTATGTAGTAGATGCACCTTTGGCTGCAGTTCCAGCACAGAGTCTGTGTGCATATGTTTCAATCAGGCAGGCACATCTGGACACTGCAATTTTTCTCCCGTCAGGTTGCTCTGGGATCGGGCGTCCAGCCCCAAATTCTGGATTGGATTGAGATCTGGGCTTTGACTTGGCCGCTCCAGAACATTCACCTTGTTGTCTTTGCACCATTTCTGTGGAGCTTCGGCTGGATGCTGGGGGTCGTTGTCTTGCTGGAAAATAAATCTTCTCCCAAGTTGTAGTTCTCTTGCAGACTGAGTCAGATTATGTGCAGTGTTTGGTGTTCGCCAAACACAGCGTCTAGTCTGATGGCCAAAAGCTCAACTTTTGTCTGCTCAGACCAAAGAACCTTCTTCCAGTTGACCTTGGAGTCCTGCACATGCCTTTGGGCGAATTCCACGTGAGATTTCATATGAGCTTTGTTCAACAGCGGCTTTCTCTTTGCCTTCACTCTCCCATCCAGCTTCAGCTGGTGAGGAACCCGGGCAACATGTTCAGTCTCTCCCCTCTGAGCCACTGAAGCTTTTAACTCCTTCCGAGTGCTCGTAGGTGTCTTGGTGGCCTCCCTCACCAGTCTTCTTCTTGCCCGCTCACTCAGTTTGTGAGGCCACCAAGTGCCATAGAATACTTTTTAGAGACATTGTATCTGAGCCTCTCTCATCAATCCCACATAATCTCACCACTCTTGAAGAGTTTGGTAGGTTCTCCGGGCATTAAGTCAGCCTTCACAAAAATGAGCTCTGACCCATTCCAACAGCAGCTAATCAGATCTGCTTCCATGCATTACCATTCAAAGTAACAAATGACAAATTTAGTTACCTCGGTGTATCAGTTACCAAGTCTCACTAACAGCTGTTAACACTTCTGGAAAGCACCAAACAAGATCTTATCCGCTGCCCTTGTCCCTAGCCAGGCCAAATAATATCATTAAAATTTGCTACCCTTTCTAAATTCTTCTGTTTATTTCAATCCATTCCATATTTTCTCACCAAGACGTTCTTTAAAAAGCTAGATGGTCTTTGTAACAGATAGTGATTTGCTAAATTGTTGATACTCTTATTTCATCTTTTATTTTGAACAGTAAAACACCTAGGATCCGGAAACTATTCTTACAAAGGCCCAAGATGCAGGGCTGCATGGCTCTTCCCAATTTGTTTAAATATTATTGTGCTGCAAATATCAAAAGCCTCTTGTCCTGGCTCCGGGATACATCCATCCCAGACATCCCTGCCTGATTTTGCTTTCTGCTCACCCGCTAGCCCTGCCAGAACCCCATAGTGCTACACTGATCCCAGTTTAGGAAACATCATGGACTGGTCTCCATGTCTGTCCATGCCCCAGTCGTAGCCAATCATTTGTTCCCAGCTTCCCTCTTCGACAATGCATTTGATCAATGGTTCAAAAAGGGGGTTTTGAATACTAGGATGTTGCATAAAGGAGACATTTTAATTATGTCATTTGACCAAATTCAGCATGAGTTTTCCACTTCACACAGTTATATTTGATATGGAAGGCTCCTCACTGTCAATAAGAAAGGAGAACTGGGTGAGGGATCTGGGGACTGTCAGAACCGCTCATCAATGGGCCAAGATGAGAGAATTCACTCTTTATCTATCTGTGCGAGACATGGTCGTATTCAATTCAAGATAAGCAAGTGTCCAGAAGTGACGATATGGCAGAGATAGCGGCCGTGTGCGGAGCTAGCTAGCTTGCTTAGCTAGGTGCATCTGTAATTCACGTTAACTGTCATTTTAAAAGAGCTGATAATTTTGTCTAGAGAACAACAGGCTTAAAACTAAATGTACTCACCAGAGAAAGTGGACAGCCGACTGCTAATGAGCTTTTTCAACAGAAATTTTTTCACAATATTCATTGAGTGGATCCAAGGAGAAGTTATGTGACGTGGTTGCCTTTTATTTTGTTTGTGGACCAGCTGAAAATGCCCCCTCTGCAAGTACTTTGTATGAACATAATGTATTTCAATGCAAAACATGTCTTTCTACATGCGATTTATTTTTGTACTCAGCCAATGCCAGTTGCACTTGATAATCTGAGTTGTAAAATTTTACCACATACTTGTGATAATAGTTCCAAAGTAATCAGCAAAAACTGTAAACGCAACACCCCCACAAGCCCTTCTGGTTTCTTTGCTCAGGCCAATAATTTTCTCTTGTGCTACATGTAAATCTCTAATAAAACAGTAGTTTATCCTCTCACTGCAGCGTTGCACCATCTTCACGTGTATCTACTTTTGCACTTTTAAAATGAACTAAATCAAATCTCTTCATTGTCGTAGCTGTTCTGAAATGTATGTTTTCATGCATTGTGCATTGTGGTGTACAAGGATCTACAGTCTATGTGATGCATCAGTCCTCACTAAATTACTACAAAATAACAAACAAAAGCCAAAACTTAAATTTCAAGATAACACAGAAACCATTTACCACAAGTCATCTATCTACCAAGAAATTTTGGTCAGTAATGTGTTTGCAGTAACATTACAGTCAAGGCAAAATAGAATAATTACTTATCCAGGTATTAGGGCCTCAGTGCGCTTCAAATGAACAGGTTTGTACATGTTGTCTGACCACGTCTAGATTCACAGGGGCAACTTTACTAAGCATAACACTTAATAAGAGCTGATGCTGAGCTGCTGGCACATGGTGAGCATATCTTGAAAGCATTGAAGAACAAAAGAAAGCTGAATTTTAATAATTGCTTAGAGAGAGGATGTTTTGAAGTCGTCAGCTCAACAAAAGAATAGTGATCTTTTCTGAAAAGTAAGTGTGGGACAGCAGGACTCATCGCATTGACCGTGCTGTCCATCGAAAGCCAGCTGATTCAGCAGCTAACTTACATGACTTCTTTACCAGTTTCTTTGAGAAGTTTGCCCTTCTCCTCAGGTGAGCCCTCAGCTGTGGTGAGTGTCCATTTTATCATCCTGACTCTGCTGCTGCTCCGTGCGTCGGTCAAATTGTTGTGCTGGATGGATTGATAGGCTATGGATGGCGCTGAGTGTCAGTGTGTCCATACTTATCTAGGCTGTTGTCATAGTGTTGTTGTCATGTAGGCGCTTTCACCTTATTTTCTGTATGAATGGTACGCAGCCGGAAACGGGGGTCAGATCTGATCTGGCTCTGAGCCGGGAATGTTGATAGTAACACAGGTAACAGGTGTCACAAGTCACTGTCTTTTTTTGTCACGGTCTAACCCGGAGAGCCGGATTATGCTGCAATATTTTGTTCAGTATGAATGAGCGACTGCGGCACACTGCTGGATATTCTTTCTGAGTAGATTCCTGGATTTTTACGTTGTGTTCCATTAGTCTATTTACTGCATAATAGAATTCCTGAAATCCAGTTTTGGCTTTTGGATTTAGTGTGCCACCCCAGGACTTCCAGTGGCCTCATCGGACCACCCCTAAGAACATTTTCTGGGGACGCCACTCGCCGCGGTGCCTTCATTCCAAAATGGCAGAGGCCTAGCTCTGCTGCCTGCTGATGTTGCAGTGGAACGACCTATTAGCTTTCAATTCTTGTCAATCTAAGTTCTTTAAGTCAACTGGGCAGAGGACTCACGTCCTGTTCTTCTGCAACACACACAACAGTTATCTTTTAAAACAAAAACAACAGGAAGTACATGGTTTCCTGTTGTTCAGATAAGCTGCAGGTTGTGAGCTGATGCCAACTGAAATCAGAGAGCGTACTGACAAAACTCGCTTCTGGGAAGCTCAGCACCTACACTGCAATCATTTTGATGTTAACCTACAGTATTTTGCTCACGAGGGACCTTGCGTGCACTTGCAAACCACAAGTACATGACTGCAATTTATACAGTGGGTACCGAAAGTAGTCAGATCCCATTTTCCAAAAATCTGAAAAGTTCATTTTATTTCTCATTAATGTACACTCGGCACGCCATCTTGACAGGAAAAAACAGAAATGTAGAAATTTTTGCAAATTTATTAAAAAAGAAAAACTGAAATATCACATGGTCATAAGTATTCTGCTACTGTCTCTATATTCTTCACTCCTGTAGGTTTTGTCAGCAAGTCACTTGTGTTGTCTGGGTTATGTTTTATTTTGTAACATTCTTCCTTGTGTATT
>NW_025730435.1:0-5040 GCF_021292245.1 Micropterus dolomieu
ACCTGCTGACTGGATCAGACACAGTCTGGTTCCAGTCTGTTCACATCAGGTGAGTCTGACAGCTTTCATACCTGTTTGATTCCTGTGAAGCAACAGAAGTCTGACCAGGACCAAAACCAGAAGAACCAGAAGAACCAGAGAACCAAAAGCTGCTCCAACTGTTAGGAGTGGAGGGGAGAGAGGGGGGGAGGCTGGAGGAGGAGCAGCAGGACCTGGAGGAGAAATTAGTAGAACCTGGATCAATGCAGTGATCAGTTTATTATCAGGTCAGCAGGTTAGTTCAGATCATATAAACAGGAAGTGACCTCTGACTCCCATCGCCATCTCCAAGAAGATTCAGCGGTCAGCCTTTCAGTTTTATAACTTATTTTGTATATTTTACTTCCTGAGTGAAATATATGTAATAATAATATAATAATATATGTGGAAGTCATGCTATCAGATGTCGTTATTGTAATTTGTTCTACAGATGTCTGTTTGAACTTTGTATTTGATAAAGTGTTAAAAAGTTGTTTATTTCCTTCCATGTCAGCGTGTAAACAAACTCTCTGTACAGGAGGCACTCAGTCACACATGTAGAGGCCACAGAGCAGCGTTCACCAGAGGTGGGACCAAGTCATCTATTTACAAGTCCCGTGTCGAGTCCCAAGTCGAGACCGATCAAGACAGGCAAGTCCGAGTCAAATCTCAAGTCCTAAACTTTAAGTTTCGAGTCCTAAACAAGTCGCTCTTCACCAAATTTAAAACCATGTTGTATTTTTAACAAAAGTAACACGTAATATAGAAACGCAGTAGAAAGAGCTGACGTCAGACACGACTCAGATTCACGGACTGAAGGACCAAAAGCCCGCTAAGAAGTGTGAGAGAAACAGAGAAAATACTTTCAGCCAATGACCCGAGGTACCAATCCAGCTGTCAACACCAGGGCCGTATTTATCAAGCTTCTCAGAATTACTCTGCCATCCGTTGCACCTACTACTCCACGGAAGAAGGTGTTGTGCTAAATTCTGCATGCCTGCTAAGAATTGTAAGTACCTCGCGGGAGGTATCGCTCATTTATGCTGAGAAAAGAGGTGGATGCAAATCTCAGATCATCTGCATTGCTGCGTTTGTCCTGTGTCATCACAACCTTCAGTTTAGCTGAAAACGCTTTACTGACAGTAGGAGTAAATTTCACAAATTCTTAACACTAAAATGGCACTTTGAGAAGCTTGATTAATACCGGCCCTGATCTCTACACCATGGCCTGTCGTTGTTCGTCTCCCGGTTGGACATGCAAACATGGACAGTTATGGAACCTTGATCTAGTTTCTAGAAAACAACAAAAGTTACGCGATTACTCTCTGATTTGATCACCCCAACGGTCAACATGTGTCTATGTTGAATGGCTGTAACAGAAAACACAACACCTTCACATGACCTTGAACGACCTCCTTAAAGCTCCACTTCATGTTTGATGAATCCAGAACAAACTATTGAGTCCACCGAGCTGTTTGACAGCAAAAACCATCAGTGTGACTGATTCCAGTTTTTAAATGAGGAAGAAGTGACATCACTTCATACAGATGTTGGTACAGGTCATGTGATCGACCTTCTGCAGTCTGTTGTTAACCTGTGGACATGTGACCTCTAACATACGTGTTCTGCCCTCGTCTACAGAATCTACCTCGCTGTTGGAGTTCCACTTCTCTCTGAACTTGTGTCTTGTTCTTTGTTCCACCCCCATGGTGGCTGCAGGTATAGATGACTGTGTCTGACAGTTGAAGGTTTTTCAGGTTAGATGTAGAAGCAGGTGTGGTGTTGAGTGAAGCTACAATAATCAGGTGCACTGCACTATCAAGCAGCGCCTGCCACTACACCCAGAGGGAGGCTTACCATTAGGTTAAGGCTGACATTTACATTAGGCCCCATAAAATGCCTCATAAACTTATGTTTAAGAAACCATAACTAAAGCCAAACCATTACTTTTTTACTGACTGAATAATGTCTTGTAAAAATTCATACAGAAAATTGTCGTCAGAATGCTTAAAGTGTGAGGTTTGAGGTACTGGTGTGCATGTATATTGATACAAACAAGCTAACATCAGACAGCTGATCAGACAGACAGTGATTGTTTTCTCTTCCATCAGCTCACCTGTCAGTCCAGACAGCAGCAGCACAGACACACCTGCAACAGGAAGACAGGGGTCACTGAAGGTCAGAGGTCACTGAAGGTCAGGGGTCAGGAAGACAGGGCACACTGAAGGTCAGAGGTCACTGAAGGTCAGGGGTCACTGAAGGTCAGGGTCACACTGAAGGTCAGGGGTCACTGAAGGTCAGGGTCACACTGAAGGTCAGGGGTCACTGAAGGTCAGAGTTCACTGAAGTGGCCAATGACATGAGCCATTTCAAAAGATATAATTATTATCATCAACTGTCTGAAAATGAAAAATGAAATTTAAATGCTTTTTAATTTTAATCTAGGTTAAAGGCAAAAGATTCATCTTTACCTTTCTTTTCTACTCCATATGAATTGTTTAACTGACTATTGGTAATTGAGGTATTAAAGTTATATTTTTAGCTTGTCTGATAACCTTTCCCAGCATTTTATCTGTTTCCAAACATATTTGGATAGAAGACAAATATATCAAGCTTCTTCAGAATCAGGTTAGTTGCCTTAAAGGTTTCACCCACAAGGAACTTTTCTGGGTATTTGGTGCATGACAATAAACATAGTAGGATAAAATAGGCTTTGTGAGGTTTCTGTCTCTTTAACAGATTGTTGACATCCCTCTCCAGGATGGAGAGACGTTGTTGTGTTAGGGGAGTAACACTCTGAGGTGGGCCGTTGTGGAGAGGCCCAGACCCCTGCTGAGGTGGGGATAGGTGGAGCTGGTAGAGTCAGGACTTTCACATTGATTTTCAAATCGACAGTGGAGCTTATTCAAGTCGTTGGTCTGGCGCAAGTGATTAATGTAGTGGGGGGTTTTAGCTATGTAGTGATCAGTCTGAGTCCAGGTTTTGGGTTTGAGTGAGGTTATTTCCTGTGTTATTTTGGTAAATCCTTCCTCTTGTGTTTGTATTTACTTCACTTGCTGTCTTTCTGTCTTCCCACTCAGGGGTTTCAGGTTAGAGGTTTCCATGTCATTCATTATTCTGTTTCCTGTTATACTGTGTTCTTTTCCTTCCATGTCTTTCTCATCTACTTTACTTCCTGTCCCTTTCCCGCTTAGCGGTCTGTAGCTGCCTTTGAGCCATTATGCTTCTTCTAAAGTTCTTGAACGGCACCATCTGCCTGTTCTGTTTGAGTTTAAGTAAATCTAACTAACTGTATACAAAGAAGTCCAAACTTGTTAATTTAATGTGTTGTACCACACATTAAGGCAGGACCTTTATTTTGTAAAACTTCAAAAATGGAAAACAGAAATGGAAATATAGGGAGTACAGAAGTTAGCTGAAGAGGTAAACAGATCGAATGGTGAATAAAGATAGTGGTATAAACTTCGGGACAACGGCGTTGACTTGGCATTATATACAGTACAGTCACAACAGCTAACTGCATGCCTGACTCATTGAAGACCAGGGTCCCGTTTCAGAAATGGGATTAGTGAACTCTGGAGTTTTCTGTTTCAGAGAGCAAAATCAGATAAACCCTAGATCAGTAACTCTGGCAACTGTTGCTGTGAACCGGACCTCCTCCCGAGGAGGTGCAAAGAAAATATCCAACACATTGTCATCTCAGTGCGTCACAAGTGGGGCTTTCAGACAGCGTGATAAAGCGTAAGGATTTAACGCTAAAGGTAGCCTTCAGCGTCTGTACGTAACACTCTCATCATCTATGTCCCAGCAACACACAGGAGGTTGATGTGCACAGCTGTAGGGTTAGCCGGTCCACATGCATAAAGTCAGTGACTTAAGTTTAGGTACTAACATTTCTAATGCTTATGGTAAGGGTAGGGGGCTTCGGGGGGCTTTCACCTTTTACACAAACGTAGCTAGCTAGTGCTAACCCGGTCTGGACGGGACGCCTATACCTATTTTCAGGTTGCCGATCGCCACCAGCGTTTAGTCCCGTCGGGTTACAGTTTAATTAAATATAGCCTTCCTATTTAAAAATGGATGTAAAGGGCTTTAGGAGAATTCCAGCACTTTATCATTCATTAAGGAATTTCCAGTGTGATAAACGATGACTGAGCAACGCTGTATACTACTAATGTTAACGTACTGATCCTCCTCTCCTGCGTTTAGAGCCAATCATAGTCCACGTTGGGACACATTCATATTTCTAGCTTCACCTGCTTAAAATGGAGGCTCTGCCGTTTTTTACCCATTGCCATGGTGAATCGTCGTATCGGAGCTCCATTGATGAGGCTTTTTTACATCCACACGCACGCGTTTCTATCAGGCTCAACATACTCAGAGTTGACTGAACTAATTCTGATCAGCTGTTCTGGAACCGAAAACTTAGAGTTTCACATCTCAGGCTCAGTCAGCTCAGAGCTCAGGGATAAGCTCAGAGTTTGTTAAACCTGCTTTCTGAAACAGGGCCCAGCTCTAACATCAGATATCATCATGAGTACTTTTACTACTAATACTTTCAGTAGAATTTTTTATGGTTTGACAGGTGATGGAATATTTTATTTTTAAGGATTCAGCACTTCGTGAAAAATAGTATTTTTGCATTTTGTTTTTATTTATTTACTTTGGATTGTAGCTACCTAGCATATGTTAGCACGTAGCATTATTTATTTACTTTGGATTGTAGCTACCTAGCATATGTTAGCAGGTAGCATTATTTATTTACTTTGGATTGTAGCTACCTAGCATGTGTTGGCACGTAGCATTATTTATTACTGCATAGTAACTACATAGCATATTTAGCAGGTTGTATATATGAATTATAAAATAATATCTTTTTATCAGGGAGGACAGAAATGCAGTGAAACTCATTGCCAGTTGTTATCAGCTGCTGATCAGTGAACCTGTTCCCTGTCAAACAAACAATAAGACAAGATAAACAAGATAAAAACACAGAAAGCTTCTTTATCACTTGAGATGTCC
>NW_025730435.1:5060-10699 GCF_021292245.1 Micropterus dolomieu
TTATTTATTTACTTTGGATTGTAGCTACCTAGCATATGTTAGCACGTAGCATTATTTATTTACTTTGGATTGTAGCTACCTAGCATATGTTAGCAGGTAGCATTATTTATTTACTTTGGATTGTAGCTACCTAGCATGTGTTGGCACGTAGCATTATTTATTGCTGCATAGTAACTTCATGTGCATATTTATTATGTTGTATATATGAATTATAAAATAATATCTTTTTATCAGGGAGGACAGAAATGCAGTGAAACTCATTGCCAGTTGTTATCAGCTGCTGATCAGTGAACCTGTTCCCTGTCAAACAAACAATAAGACAAGATAAACAAGATAAAAACACAGAAAGCTTCTTTATCACTTGAGATG
This sequence comes from Micropterus dolomieu, assembly GCF_021292245.1. Classification (NCBI taxonomy): domain Eukaryota; kingdom Metazoa; phylum Chordata; class Actinopteri; order Centrarchiformes; family Centrarchidae; genus Micropterus; species Micropterus dolomieu. The sequence goes on from NW_025730435.1 coordinate 5,430, forward strand.
TCCTCGTGGCTTCATGGTGGAAGAAATGAACCATGTGACTGCAGCGTTCAGCAAAAAGCTCTTCTATTAAAGAGTGCCAATATTGATCTAATCTTTGCGATTCTTTGGAGATGAAAGAAGGCTACTTTTGTCACCTCTTTAATATGCAAATCAAATGATAGTGATCAATCAAAAACGACCCGAAGATTCTTTACTCTCTCCTTGCAATGAATGACCGAATCATCAATGGATAGTGTCAAATTTTCTTACAAATGATCTAATCTAGCTGGTCCAATAGCTATTATCAAATTTTTTGCTGAGTTGAGCAATAAATTTGCTGATAACCAGCTCCTCACAGCAGCCAAGCAAGTCAATAACTTAACTGAATCAAATGCATTTCCTGCAATATAATTTTCATATATATTTGTAAATCATCAGCATAGCAATGAAAAGCAATCCCAAAAGAACGAATGATCTGACCCAATGGCACTAAGTATAAAATAAACAGCAGTGGACCAAGGACTGAACCCCGTGCTGAAGTGGTGAAGGGTCGGAAAATGTGTATTATTATTGTATTATTAAGATCTCAACCACTTGAGCACTTGGCCAGAGATGCCGAAGTATTTCTCGATTCTGTGCAAAAGAATACAGTGATCCACAGTCTCAAAAGCTGCACTAAGATCCAACAACAAAAAGACAGATGTTCCGAAGTCTGAGTCAGCAGCCAGTAATAGATCATTTACCACCTTTGTGAGTGCCGTTTCAGTAGAATGCCTTGCTTGGAAAGCAGACTACAGCGGCTCCAAAATATTATTAGATGACAGATATTTTAAAAGTTGATTTGAGAGCACTTTCTCAAAGACTAGATTAGAAGGCCAAATTACAAACAGGTGTATAATTTTCCAACAAGTTTATATCCATGGATGGATGGATGGATGGATGGATGTAGAAGCTCTGTGTTGGACTCACCGAGCAGAGACACAGATGAAGCCTTCATGTTGTCTGGATGTTGACTGTTAAGTCAGTCTGAACAGCAGAGTGACGCCTTCAGCATCACTTCCTTCCTTTCACGTCAGTGCAGCATTTGGTTCTCTGAAGGAGGATGAGTGTCAGCTCTGCCTTCTGTGTTAAACTGAAATACATCATCCACAGGTTTGGTGCTTTGTCTTTCAAATGTCCCAGAGTTTCTCTCTACAGGTGTTGGGGATGTTATCCTGAGCTACACTCTGCACCCAACCATCAAACCCATCATCAACCATCAGTGGAAGGGAGGCTGCTGATCTGACATGTGATGCAAATCAGCCACGTCATTTTCTGTGGTGTCGACTGAAGCTAGACAGGTACCAGGACACGTCACACATCCCTCCCAGGTAACAGGAAGGAAATGTCTTTGAAAGGTCATCAACACAAAAGGTCAAAGTTCAGACTGGTTCACCTGTTAGTGCAGCAGCAGGTTAGCGCTGCCACCATGTTCAGGGTCTTCTTTCTCTGGAGAAAAACGATGGATCACATCAGCACAGTTCTGCCACAGAAGGCAACCTGCGATGGATGAAACATTAAAACATCTTCTTGATCATCAGGTTCCTACAGAAGGAGGAGAATTACCAGTTTATTTAACAAGGGCCAAAAAAAACGTTATTAAATTATAAACACTTTAAAACACTTTTGTTTTGCCCCCATTCATCATGAGCTGAACTCAAAGATCTAAGACTTTCTCTATGTACACAAAAGGCCTGTTTCTCTCAAATATTGTTCACAAATCTGTCAAAATCTGTGTTAGTGAGCACTTCTCCTTTGCCGAGATAATCCATCCACCTCACAGGTGTGGCATATCAAGATGCTGATCAGACAGCATGGGTATTGCACAAGTGTGCCTTAGGCTGGCCACAATAAAAGGCCTTAGGCTGGCCACGATAAAAGGCCACTCCAAAATGTGCAGTTCCATCACACAGCACAATACCACAGATGTCGCAAGTTTTGAGGGAGTGTACAGTTAGCATGCTGACTGCAGGAATGTCCATCAGAGCTGTTGCCCAGAGAATTTGGCAGCACATCCAACCATCCTCATAACCGCAGACGTTTAACCACACCTGCCCAGGACCTCCACATCGAGCATCTTCACCTCCAAGATGTCACATTCTGCCTGTCGGCCATGTTTAAGTTTTGCACTCTGTGAGTTTTGGTCAGTTGATTGTGTTATTTTGGTCTGTTGTGTTTTGGGGTTCTGTCTTGTCTGTTGTCGTGTGTCCAGTCTGTTTATGGTGAGCTCTACCGTTTTGTTGTCGGTTTGGTTCTGTGTTAATCTGTTTTTGTTCTGTTATCCTAGTCTGTTCTGTGTTATCTTGTCTCCCTTATCCACTGTGTTCTTAATTCTAATATTTGGGTTTTGCATCTACATTTTAGTTTATTTAGCTTATTGATCAGTTTGGTATTTGTTGTTTAGTCAGGGTTATTATTCATCTAGTTGTTATCTGTCAGCTAGTGTTTAGTGGTGTTTTGTTTTTTTCCTTTTTTTTGTTCTGTTCCTAGTTGAGTGTTGTCCTGTTTCCTGGTTAGTTCTGCCTGCCTCGTTGACCTTGATCCCTGTCACCTGTGTTGCTCCCGCCCTGCTCGTTAGTCCGTGTGTATTTACGCCTGGTGTTTCTGTTCAGTCTCTGTCCAGTCACTGTAGTGTGAATAAGCTCTGTCGTGTCATGTGTGAAGCGTCCTGTCTGTTTCTCTGCTGTCTTGGATTATGGATTAAACTACCACATGTAAGCCTTGTATATTGCTGTTGTTTGGATTAAAGTCCCTGAACAGAATCTCGGCTCTGGTGTCTTTTTTTTTTTAGATACTTTAATTGTCACATACAAGAACATGTTGCAAAATTCATTCTCTGCACTTTAACCCATCCCTCAAGGGAGCAGTGGGTTTTGCTGATGTGGATCCAGTGGCTGGCGGTGGCTGGCGGTGGGGTTATGATATGGGAAGGCGTGTGTTATGGACAATGAACACAGGTGCATTTTATTGATGGCATTTTGAATGCACACAGATACCGTGACGACTCTGAGGCTCGTTGTTGTGCCATTCATCCACGACCATCACCTCATGTTGCAGCATGATACCGCACGGCCCCATGTTGCAAGGATCTTTACACAACTCCTGGAAGCTGAAAACATCCCAGTACTTGCATGGCCAGCATTGAGCATGTTTGGGATACTCTGGATTGGCGTATACAACAGTGTGTTCCAAGTCCTGCCAATATCCAGCAACTTCGCACAGCCATTGAAGAGGAGTGGACCAACGTTCCACAGGCCACAATCAACAACCTGATCCACTCTGTGAAGAAGCTGTGTTGCACTGCGTGAGGCAAATGGTGGTCAGATACTGACTGGTTTCCGGACCACCCAATACAGTGAGTGGCCTTTTATTGTGGCCAGCCTAAGGCACACCTGTGCAAATGCCCATGCTATCTGATCAACATCTTGATATGCCACACCTGTGAGGTGGATGGATTATCTCGACAAAGGAGAAGTGCTCACTAACACAGATTTTGACAGATTTGTGAACAATATTTGAAAGAAATAGGCCTTTTGTGTACATAGAGAAAGTCTCAGATCAAAAGTGTTGCATTTATAATTTTGTTCAGTGTACGTAGAAAGTTATATTCAATTCAGGACACCACTCTGGAAACGAGACAATTTGTAGCATATTATCTAATTCATTCTCATTGTAGCCTACTAAACTATTTTGACTTTTGGTTAATTATAACTATAACAAAATTACCATTAATAGATAGTGGGTTGAAGGATTTGGAGTTCTACGTGGAGGAAGTTGGCAAGATATTCACTCTTATGCAATATTAAAAGAAACCAGCGTGTATATAGACAAGCATTTATTTACAAGATAAACAAAGCAAAAACACTCAAGATGTAACTAAGACAAAAAGAAGAAAAAAGATCTGCATGTCTGATAAGGACAGTGTTGGGGGTGAGAACATAAGCACATGTGGTCAAAGTTTCCTCCTGCATATCTGTTGTTGTTTACGGCAATTTGTGATTGTGTCTAACGTTGCCAAGTTAAAAGGAATTAGCGTGCAAAGACTGTATGAAGCATAACATCTGTAACCAATTTAACAGTGGCTGAGAACTGTGGTTAGAAACTCATTAACAATGATCACAACGGCAAAACGTTAATGAATAACACATCAGTCCTGTGCTTAGCCAAGTTAACTTTGAAGATAACCTATGTGAAGCTATGTAATGCCCAATACGTTACCAGTGCAGAAAGGAATAGAGTTTCATTGGTGTTGCTAGATGTTAGCTGGCTAGTTTAGTTAGTGTCCTGATTTCAGACAACGACTGATCATAAAGTTCTGCTTGGTGTCCTCCAGAAGAGGAGCAAATGAACAACTTCACCTTTGGGAGGTCCCTGGACACTTTTAATCCTCGATGGTCACCATTTTGGCTATGTAGCGGAAGGGCAGTGGAAGCTGCAGCGACAGGTATTTTGTATAATATTTATTTCCTCTTCCTTCACGATTGTCACTGAATCCAGATTGTTTACACTACAATCTTGGTAAAAACAGTCCAAAAAAACTTTCAGCTCTACTCGGCCCTGTTGAGACCTGGCCTGACTACTTATAAGAGAGGAGAAACCAACTGAGTTTCAAAAGCAAAGAATATCTGATTCTACTACTCAGTGTACTAACAGAAAAATCTGATTCGGAACAAAAATACAGAGCAAAAGGCCGAGTTGTATCAGCAGCAGCTTCACTTTGACTGCAGTTATTGATAATATGATCTGACTTTTGAAACCATGACAACATGTTTGAACAGCTGAACCACAGCATGAGTGTGAAAATGTTTCTGTGACTCACTTTGGCTTTTTATATCTTCACTTCACGCCTTCATCTGGATTTAACCACATTCTCAACACAACATCAGGACTCTGAGCTGGTACAATAACACTGAGCTTAACAATGCGACACAACAACAGTGCTGTTATTGTGTGAGACCACACAACGCTGCTGCAGGTTTTCTATCTGTTATAATGTTGCAGCTCTTTCTTACACAGGTTAAACTAAGTGAGAAGCTACTTACTGACTGGACCGTCCCAGAAGACACTTTTGTTCTAGTTGTACAGCCTGAGCAGGATTAACTCATTATCTTTTGTGTCTTTTTGCCTCATGTTCCCTGTAATGTTTAGCCCCATGGTGGAAGGAGGAGACATGGACTCAGGAGTTCTTCACCTGGTGCTTCACTTTATTTCTTCACCAGACACGTGGAAAGTGCAGTAGTGCAAATGTGAAT
>NW_025730436.1:0-4341 GCF_021292245.1 Micropterus dolomieu
AGCAGGTGGCGCTATGACTGTGGGTGAATGTCGGCATGTACATGTGTTCAGGGCGGGACTCTCATCCTACATGTACAGTTTGGTCCAGATGTGAGCATATACACTGAAGTTACAACAACTTCCTGTTTCATTGCGAATCATCGACGCCATGGACACGCCCATTGACGAAAATTCGCAAATAGCACAACTTTTCATCGTCAATGCCTTTAGAAGGCACAGCAGAAATTTGACGTCGATCCGACTAAATCCCTAGGAGGAGTTCGTTAAAGTACGAAGTGTGTAAATCATCCAAAAATGGCCGTAAAATTCAAAATGTCCGACTTCCTGTTGACTTTAGGCTATGGGTTCTTGAGGCTTTTTTGTGCGTCTTGACATGATACATGTCCCCAGAAAATTTCGTGCATGTAGGTTGAACGTGAACGAGGGGCTAATTTTTTCCAATTTTCTAGGTGGCGCTAGCGAGTCATTTTGCAACGCCCATGTGCGAAACTTGTAGAATACGAAATTTTTCACCGGTTCTGACATGTTTGCAAATTTTGGTGAGTTTTCGAGTATGTTTAGGCCATGTCAGTTGAGCCTACTTTGCAGAAAAAAGAAATATATATATAATCCGAGCAAATTCAATAGGGACCTCACACGGTCGTGCTCGGGCCCTAAATATGTAAATGTAAAGATACACTGAGCCTAAGTGCTCGAACAGAAACTAACTCACACACTGGTAGAACACTTCAACATGCAGCCTGGAGGAGCCGGGGATTGAACCACCGACATTCCGATTAACGGGCAACCCGCTCTACCCCCTGAGCCACAGTCACCCTACAGGAACAGGAGTTATTGAACTTCAGGGCTTCCTGTACCTGTGTGTTTGTAAAGGAGGTGGTCTCCTCACCTTTGCAAGGCGGGGGACGGTGCTGGGTGACTCCATGTGTCCAAGCTGACCAGAGCTGTTACTTCCCCATGAAAACACCTGGAAGACAGAGGCCCTTTTTTATGTCATCAAACTCCACAGTGAAGTCTACATTTGGCCAAATAAACACAAGGATAGAAATGGAAAAGGAAAACTGGTTGGAAACAATTGTTTCTGGAGTGTAAAATACTGTGGTGGTAATGCTGTGTAGCTAGTAAAAGGACTGAAGCCTCTGACTGACCTGAGACTGAGCAGTCAGAGCGAGGGAATGATGAGCGCCGGCCGCCACCAGCACCACCTCCTTATTGTTCAGACTCTTGATGCACAGCGGCTGTAATCTGCAAAAAGACACATCACACCACTGTCATAGATGATTAACATCTTTTAGTGGCCCACAACAGCTTGTGTATACCTTTATAACCTTTAAAACCTCTTTTACAAGTGAGACCTACTCAATACAGGGTCAGATAGCAGGATCAAACAGATAACCAAGCAACAATAAGAACCAATCACAACAACATCATTAGGTACAACAGAAAACACAGCACAACAAGTCTCCACAACAACATTTTATACAACACCGAGACACAGCACAACAACACAACATTTAGATATTACATAATACCCTACATAGTACTGTTCACAAAAACAACAGTATTAGATCATACAGTTAATAAACAGTTAAGTGGTAATGGAATTGGCAAAGAAGCTGCAGTTAGCGGTGACCACCTCCTTTATTCTGTGTTTAAAATCATTTAGAGAGATGAGGGATTGAAGTTTGAGCTTGGTCTGCACATCATTCCAAGACCAAGGGCCATAACAGAACAGGCTTAGCTTTCCAGCCTCTGTTCTGATAGCAGGCACTTTGAACTGTAGCCACTTATGTGACCTGAGATTATGACGGCTTTGAAAAGTTAAAAATGTCCTGATTAAATAAATTGGAAGTTTACCTAAAATTATCTTATAAATTTAAAACAACACTTCATTACATTTAACTGCTTTTATGCTTGTATGCAAAAACGTCAATGAAGTTCTAAGACAATTATTCCTGTATTGGGCTGAATATAAGCAATAACCTTTCTGTAGGTCGTATTCAAGGACTACACAATTATGCATATTACAGTTTGAATGAATGTAGTCTCAGACCCTTCCTTGGTCTCATGCTCTCATTTCTGTTGTGCTGTTATTGTTTTGTGAATTTTATTCTTTGCGCAGTGCAGAAACAGAGTCACTGACAGATGCAGTGCAGCGAACCTTCCTCCTACCTGTCCAGAGTGTCTCCATGTCCCAGCTGTCCGTGCTCGCAACGGCCCCAACTCCACACCTCCGTCTGCAGGGTGGGAAAAGCCTCCTGGGCCTCGGCAACTGCCCCTCCTATCGGGGTGAGGGCGACTGCACGCGTCCTCGAACGGCCAACTTTCTTCAGCAGCCGTGGGGACACTGTGGGTGCACAGACAAAACAAGACTGAAAAACAAAACTGTATTTCTTAATTATTTTCCTTTTTCAGGATGATCCACTGTGAACACACATTTCGGGATTATAATTTTTTTTTTTGCACATACTCTATATTGTGAACATTCCTTTCTCAATATTTCTAGATGTTCCATCCTGTTTGTTTTAATAATAATAATAATAAATTTTATTTATAGGCGCCTCTCTGAACACACAAGGTCGCCTCACAAAACATAAAACAGTACAGCAATAAATTTATAAAATTTTACATTGCATAAAATCAGGGTACATAACAACTGTAAACAAAGATCGCTGTGACCTAATAAATAGTGGTCACGTGGTGCCAGTTTAAAAAGATGTGTTTTAAATTTAAAAGCTACAGATACATTTGACATATTTTTTAAATACACTTCTCATATTTCTTACTGTAAACGTATATTTATGACTTGACTTTTACAGTACTTGTTTTTATTCTTTTCATTTCTCTCACTATGTTTATTGTAGTGAAAGACCGATCAATCGGCCGATGTATAATCCTAAATGCAGCTCTAATCTAACAGCATTACTGACCAGCGTTACAAATATAAATGGTTATACTGCAGAGAATAATGCAGCTGAATGATGTCACAAACTGTACCCCACTCTCCCTTTAACACCAGCCAGAACTCAATGTACATTTCATCCATTGATTAAATTTCTAAAACAACAGGTTACTGGCTGAGATAACATGTACAGTATATCGGATTGTACTCTTCATGGAATAATGGAATTACACATGACTTTGTTTTAGGTTATTGTTATGTACCAAAATACCAGGACAAATTATTAGATGTGAGAAACTATTAGAAATAAATAAACCTGAATCAGATTTTCATCAGTGTTGTAGTTAATGAAGTGTGGAAATGTTGACATGTTTTCAAGGCAAGCCTTGAACCTGAATGAATCTCAGGTGCAAAGTTCAGCAGAAGAAATCAATGTGTGTTATCAAAACAAAGCCGCACAGAGACAGCAGTGACGTTCAGCTCATATCAGCCAGGTCAAGTCAAACACATGCCAGCAAACAAACGATGAGGAGAAGCCTGCAGGCAGCAGACAGACAAACACTGAGATGTGGAGGGAGACAGGACTCGTTTCCCAGCACTTTTGTATTTTAACATAATTCTAATAGCTATATTTATTGATAATGTTAATGCATGTGACACACTTATATCTATTGTAAACAAACAAGGTTTTCATCAAAACGTTCACTTAAACAGACCCTTGTCAGAGAAGAATGCAGGGTAGGGTTGCAACAGCATGACATTTTCACGGTGCGATAAATAATACTCATCCACTGTTAGTTTGTGACCACTTTGATCAGTGTTGATTTGGCTGTACCTGAAATGAGGGTATATTTCATTCTGTGATTTGTTTTGTAATTCTCTATTTATTGTTACTAGAAGATTAAAAATCTGTTTCTTAACTGAAAAATGGTTGAGGACCACTGACTTTAGACTCATTCTGACTTGATGGTGAACTCTAAAAACACTACCTTTAACAAGAGACTAGGCCTGGGCGAAAAATCGATTGAATGAATTAATTCGAATTTTTTGTTGCGGGCGATTTAAAAAATAAGTAAATCGAGTTTTTGTGTAATAGCACATTTTTGGCTCCCCGGGGTTTCCGTAGTGTTCGTTTCCCATAGCGACAACATCATACACTAAACAGCAACAGCAAGCGACAAAATGGCTACCGGTGAGAGCGGGAAGTTTGTTCCCAAGAAAGGAATAAAGTCATCTGTTGTTTGGAACTGGTATGGGTTTGCTGCGACAGATGTGGAACAACAGACACCACGCTGCAACATTTGCCTAAAGCCTATCGCAGTGAAAGGCAGCAGCACCACAAACCTATTCCAACACCTGAAACAGAGACATCCAGCCGAATATGAAAAATGCCAGTCTCTCCGCGATGAACAAAGCCGCACTGACCAACAAACCTTAGC
>NW_025730437.1:0-5994 GCF_021292245.1 Micropterus dolomieu
GAGAGAGAGAGAGAGAGAGAGAGAGCACTGGTTACAGCTTCAGGGCTTGTAATAATTTACTACAAAACACTTAAATATAAACGTTGTCGTCAGTTTATTTGCTGCACAAGCTGTTAATAGTCTGAGAGAAGAAGATGACACCTGTCTCTGTCCTCCTCGCTCAGGGACACTTTGATCTGTGAGACTGTGTCTCTGCTCCAGGATGCTTCTAACTGCAGCGGGGTGATGAAGTTAATGTTTGTGTGGATTTGTGCTGAGATTTCTGTCTGGTCACAAGTGTTTTCAGGTCTGAAGGGGACAAAAACACATCAGCAGAGCAATAAAACAGGCTCATGCACAGCAGAGTCCTGTGGCCTGTACTGCGAAGCGAGGTAACCGGCTTATCCAAGTAACCTCAGCAGTAACTGTTTGACGTCGGGTGGAACTTCCTGATTAACCTGTACTACGAAATCTGGACAGGTGTTACACGAGGTCTGTTGCCATGGTAATTTAATGCGAGGATAACTCGAGGTTACCCTGCATACGAGGACTACACACCACATCTGTGTGTTGCTGATGAGAAGTATTAAAACACCTGATAAAATCTGTTTAGATTTCATCCTGACTTGCTCTCCTGCAGCTGCAGATGAAATGAAGTTATTCTGAACTCGTCGGGGTGACAAAAATCAGAAATACCCAAAAGTCACTAAAAATCTAAATCATTCTGGTGTTTTCTTCTGAATACGCCCAATTCACAGCAAGGACTCACATGATCACTTGCATGATAATACAGTGCAGTGGTTCTCAAAGTGGTCCTTGGTGGTTCCAGGTGGTTCCCAGTAAAAAGGGGAATAATTTATTTTCGTCATAATTGCATCCATCAGTAGCACAGAGACAGAATGTCTGACTGTTTTGGTCATTGGTTTTGTTAGTTTAGGGATCCCTGATGTGAAAAAGTTTGAGAACCACATATATAGTGATAAACTCAGGAGTATTTCCTCACGGCTAAATCCAACTGCAAAGACATATATATACTGCATGCATAATACACAGCAGACGTGTGTGTAATGTTGCAGCCCTGCAAAGTGAAGTTTCTCTCATAAGTGTATGACTATAATGTCAGAGAATATTCAAGTTTTTTACTTGTAGATTAATGGTGGAAATAAAGTTTTGTCTGGGATTATTCCCCCTCTCCGCTGGCTCCATATGTTCTATTACAATGGACCTTTGGTGCAGTTGTGCCTTACATCTTGATGCTATCACAGAAAAAAGAAGAGATAATAGAGACACTGTGAAGATAATTACAGATTTCCTCAGTGCAATGCCAACAAGCCTGCCTGGCTTTGTCGGCCGCTACAATATTAACGTGTCTGTAAACTGCTCACATCCTGACACAATCAAAGTGCATTCTTCTGGGCAAAATACAGTGCAGAAAAAACTCTGCCTGCACGGCCGAACACGCCCCTTTAATGTGAACGCGCACCAACTCTACTTAAAGCCATAGACAGTATATTACTGGACGAAGCCTCCCCGCTGATTTGATTGGAGAGCAGTGAAGACAGTTTTGGACCAATAAAATACTACTACAGGGCTGCTTCCTGTTGGCACCAGCGTCTACTGCGCAGGATCGTGCAGCCTGACCGTGGCTTAATGATGCAGAGCAACGGCAGAAACACAGTAATTCAGGTAGCTGCAGAGCTGCGCCAACAAAAAGTCTCGTGGCTCAGAGTGTTTGACTCGGATCGTCACTGATTAATCAGCCCACTTACGAGGCTCACCTGCCAAACACCAACGCAGCGTCACTGATGGCCAAATAGTTCTTTTATATTGGCCTAGAGTTTATAATCTAACCAATACGGTTAAATCGCTCATGTGCGACGGGATGTCGCAGGTTCTTGATGTCATTTTTGGGCCTACATGGATCCCTCCATGCAGGCTTTGGTCGCCATTAGTGTTACAACTGTGGCTTACCATCTTGATAGTTTACACCGACTCAACCAACATCTTTTCCACCGTCGCAGTTTAACTCCAGTGTAGGCGGTCAGAGTTTGCTTGATAACCCTGAGTTACTTCTGAGTAGGTTGAACTCCCTTCATGCTGCAGGTAGATTTTGTTAAAATATTATGACTTTATTCTCATTAGACTGCAACATGTCAGAGAACACAGATCTGATTCTGAACCTGCTGCTGAAACCCAGGAGCTGTTAAAGTCCAGGAGTTTCTAACTGAATTAAAGTGAATTCATTTCTCATGGAGGTGAAAAGGAGCCAGAGTCACATTTAAAGAGGTCACTTCCCCAAACAGAGACACACAGAGGAGCGAAGACTGAACCAGGACTCTGCAGATATTAAATGAGTTGATCTACAGCAGTAACATATTTGAAAGTCATCCAGAATGCACGACAGTCTTACTGCATTATGTTGTATCTTAATATTTTGTGTTTCCCTTTATATAAATAAAGACATTTCCACAATAAACTGATGCAGTAAAGGCAGAAATTTTCACCAGAATGCAGGAAATGAAGTGTTTAATGCTTAGAAAGTTCTGGGGGACACAGATGAAGACCCTCCTCTTCATCTGTGTCCCCTCCACTGCTGAAACTAAAGAAATGCTCTGCGTGACCCTATAAATTCACTACAATGCAAAAGCATTTTACAAAGGAAACTCATTATGAAGAGCAAACTTATTCTTTTCTGTATCAGGACCATTAAGTTGATAAGTAAGCTCATCATGGTGATCCTACTGTTCCTGTTAAACAGGAAGCAGCAGCCTTTTGACAAAATAAAGGTCTCAAACACAGAAGGAGGCAGGTGTAAACTATTTTAAGTTAATCTAGGAGACTTTAGAGAAAGGAATTCTAACCGAACTCGGCCTCTAATTCCCCCACCCAAAGTTGGGATATGAATATGTTCTGTGATGTTTTTCAGGGTTTCCCTTCTGAAGGACAGTCTGCCAAGACAGCTAATCTTCTGTTGTCGATAGATGATGTTCAAACAGTAAACTTGTTTTTGATAAACATATTGTCTTCACGCTGTGGCCAGAGAGAGGATTGGCGTATTTTCATGCTGATTATTATATCTGCCCGTGTGTACTTACAGTCACCTTCTCTGACACTGTCCACTAGCAGATGCCAGGGTTTGTGTATTCTGTGAAGTTGTTTTGTCTAATGTCTCTGTCACAATGGGAAGTGGAGTTTTCAGGGCCACAGTGTGAGGGAGCAGGCTCCCTGCTTTAAATGTTATGTTCGTGCTCGGGGCCACACGTCTCACGCTGCCCTAGGTGGTTTACGTCGGACCCTGTTGTGACCTGGCTGAAGTGACCGCAACAAGAAGGGAGACACCATGGTAAATGTCAAACAAAATCTGTTTATTTAAACCAAACTAAGCCAAATGAAGAATTGTGCTAAATCAAAGTTATTGAAGAACTTCAGTGGTTTCAGTAGTGTCTGCGCAGGATGATGGATGAAAGATGGGCGAGAGAGGCTGCTGAAATATGGAAGAAACCAGACAAATACATCGAAAACAGCAGTTCCAGAAACCAAAGCAAAAGTGGAACCTGGAGAAAGAAGCAGAGGGGAGTCAGTCCTCGGGGAGGTCGGCAGCCCCAGCCCAGGTGCAGCCCCCCAGAGGGGGACGAGGAGTTGCAGACAAAGGGCCCAGGTGCCCCGAGTTACTGCAATCAGCCTCTTCACCTGCAAAGGAAAGAGACAGAGTGGCCACGCCCACATATGACCCTACGGGGCATCAACCCCCACACCCCACCCCTTAAACATGGGCCCCAAAAGGGGAACCCTGAACCCACTACCACCTACAGACAACAAAGGACAATAAAACCCATTACTCTGGCTACCCACTCGGGAGCCAGCGACAAAATTCCACTACTCAGCCGGGGCACGAGAAAGAGCATCCGCCACAACACTATCCTTACCTTTGATATGTCTAATGTCCCGACTGCAGGGCTGTAAGAACAAAGGCCAGCTCATCAACTGCCTGTTCGGACAACTGAGTGAGTGAAGGAAAATAAGGGGGTTGTGGTCAGTGTACACCACAACTGGGCTACTCCCAACATAAACCTCCAAATGCTGCAGGGCCCAGACCAAAACATCCGCCTCCTGCTCAGTTGTTGAATAGTTAAGTTGATACGTATTAAACTTCTGCAACAAAACTGCACCAAAAATGTTGGGGCCAACATTACAGGCATCAACCTCCACGATAAACGGCTGATCAAGAACCGGAGCTGAGCCCTTCAGGTGTGAACAGCCCACGTGTCACTCAACACATCATCAAGATAAACAGTGACACCCTCCAAACCTGCCACCACCCGATTCATCAGGCGCCCAAACGCCGCGAGCGCAATACGAAGGACGAAGCTCATAACTGTATATTCAAGTTTAGATGACTGCAAACATTTTATCTCTAGGTTATTGATTAAAAATTTACACTAACAAACTATGCTAGGATAGTTGTAGCTAGCAAGCAAACAAGATTTTATCATTGCTGCAATATTGGGGGTAATTTGAACACTCATTTTGTTAGAAAAGAAATTTACTAAGAACTATATATAAAAGGGTGTATAAAAATAAATGGATATGTTCTAGTATAAATAAATCCTGAACTAACATAAGCCACCATTCTTTGTATAAAATAATGTGTGTTTTATCTGTGTTTGACAGAAAGTGTGAACAATATCTAGGCCTAAGTCTGCAAAAGTGAACATCCTTTCATTGTCAGTTTATCTGTAGAGGGGATTTAAAGTAGCCGATTGAATGAGACCCAGCAAAACCAAAGAGAATGACTAGTTCGCTTGTAAAAAACAACTTTATGAAGTTATCAGAAGATGCCTGACATCTAAAATAATTTGAACCATAAATAAAAAAGTGACATTATTAGCAGTAAAGTGAGAGATCAGTGGGTTAATATAATATTAATCTTGCATAAAATGCAGCTCAAAGTGCTTTACATCAACACTCAGTGTTTTTTTGTGAATGAGATAGCTTTTGCCCCCGCCAAGGGACTTCTTGCATTTAATATAATTTAATTTTACAGTCTTGTCCTTATAAGTGAAAATATATCCATTGTATAATTAATTAATGCACATCATGGATGGTGGGGGGGATTTGTATTTTTACAAATAGTGTTGTACTTGTATACAGTCAATTTTATTATGATGAAGACTTTCAAGAAACTTAACCTGCCCCTTAAGTTTGTATAAGCAAGGCGCCGCTGCACTGAGAGCAGGTCAGGTCAGCAGCGAGGGCCTGAATGTCTTGCTCAGGGACACAATGGTGGACGTGTCGCAATAGAACCCGCGTTAACGCAGTTTTTATTTTTATTCTTACTGCTTTGAAAGTCCGCTGCTCTCTGGCTCTGAATACACATCCAGTCAAACCATGATGGGTCACAGGAGGGGGGTGTTGATCAGCCACCAGAGGGAGAGGGAGGCTTCAGCAGACTGGACGCAGCGTGAGGGAGAAGCAGATAAACAAAAGCCAAGAACAATTAAAGCTGCAAGCAGCGTTGGGCGGGCCCTCGCACTTGTAGCGCGTCCGCGTGTGAGCCGGCCGAGTCGCATATTCTGGAGCTCTGCCGGTGCGGCTGTGAATTTCCTACGCGGTTCCGACGCCGCATGAATGTGCTATATGTCACTTCCTGTGTCCCCTATGTGGAGCTACATAGCACTTGCCGCTATGAATATAAATCGGTATTGACGTGTAGATGTCTGCGGGGTGGGAGAGTTATCAAGCACGTAAAGTTTGTTTCAGATGTGAACATGTACACTGAACAATAATGTACCCAAACAATAAAATAAATTCCTTTTATATTTCCCTGCCTTGTTGTTTATGTGTACATACAGAGGAAGAATGTGAGAACAGCACACATTTCATCGTTACTGTGTGTTAGAGCATGGGAGAACAGTGGATACTTTTAATACAGCCCACACCCCTAATACTGTGTAACTATAACAAGTAGAGAACAGAAGAAAAAAATGTTCTTTCTTTACAACTGTCTGCATAGCT
>NW_025730438.1:0-5673 GCF_021292245.1 Micropterus dolomieu
ATAACGAAGGAGTGGCTTCACAACAACTCCGTGGCTGTTCTTGAATGGCCCAGCCAGAGCCCTGACTTAAACCCAATTGAGCATCTCTGGAGAGACCTGAAAATGGCTGTCCACCAACGTTTACCATCCAACCTGACAGAACTGGAGAGGATCTGCAAGGAGGAATGGCAGAGGATACCCAAATCCAGATGTGAAAAACTTGTTGCATCTTTCCCAAAACGACTCATGGCTGTATTAGATCAAAAGGGTGCTTCTACTAAATACTGAGCAAAGGGTCTGAATACTTATGACCATGTGATATTTCAGTTTTTCTTTTTTAATAAATTTGCAAAAATTTCTACATTTCTGTTTTTTTCTGTCAAGATGGGGTGCTGAGTGTACATTACTGAGAAATAAAATGAACTTTTTTGATTTTTGGAAAATGGCTGCAATGAAACAAAGAGTGAAAAATTTAAAGGGGTCTGAATACTTTCCGTACCCACTGTATATTGCTTTAGAGCTATAATGCTTTGTAATAACTGAATAAGAATCTCATATCTGTTTAAACCCAAGTCTTGACCAGTTAATCACCTTGACAAACCTATGCCTTTCAGAGCTACGAAAGTTTAGAACCATACCACTATACGAATGATCTTATATGTTGAAAATGTTTGAATTGCAATGTGAAGGATCTGGTTATTATGTGTGAGGAAAGGACTGTTCGATAAAGTGCACACTTGTGACTGAGCAGTCTTTCGCCCCTATACCCGGGTCAGATGACCGATTTGCATGTCAGGGCCGCTACGGGCCTCCACCAGAGTTTCCTCTGGCATCACCCTGCCCAGTCAAAGTTCATTATCTTTTGGGTCCTATTGCACGCGCCCATGCTCCACCTCCCCGACGGTGCACATACCTGTATATATACACAGAGACAGAGAACATTTCTAGGTGCACATGCGTTGGCGTCTGTAGCTACATTTTTAGATACTTTTTGTTTAACTTACGTTTTTATGTGGGTTAAGGATTTTAGTCATCCAACATGGATCAAGCTGCATCAACACTATTGATCACAACAACGCTCCGGCGGCTATACTAGCCAAGACAACTCTGCCCCATGAGGATTGTATATTCCGTAAGAAAGTGAACAAAAAGATTGCTGACCTTAAGGAAGACATTCGACGACTTTCAGAGGAACTAAAAAAGAAAGACTCCCTGTGGGACCCCTCTTTCCTTCCACGGCTTTCCTCCTGCTTGACACCAAAGCACCAGTCAACTTGGGCTGAATAGGGAATCGGACGGGGCTGCCTCTCCTCTGCACATTGGTCTCTCCAACCACTATGCAGCCCTGTCTAATGACACTCCGGTCCACCCAGCGGATGCACCTGTGGCTTCGAGACTCCCTGTCAATCGATCCCTTTCAGCAGACAGTGCCTGCCGACACCACTGCATCTCCTCCACTGGCTGCATCTTCTGCACTGCCGGCTAACGGTGATCAGCTGGGCCGCCGGTATCCCGGTCAAAGACCACTGCTTCCCGACGTAGGATCCTGAAAGAGTCTGTGCTCAGATGCTCCGGAGGTTGCTTCCCAGGTTGTACCTGCTGACGGGGAAGAGGGAACATTTGTTTCAATAAAAATATCAATTTGAGCTGGCGGCCTTATAGTAATTGTGTTCCTGAGTGCTTCTGACTGTCATGCAAATCCCAGCTGTGTGAGTATGGATTGGTTCCTCTGGAGCTGGGACCGCCTACTTCCTGGTTGCTGTTCTCTGGCATCTGTGAGTGGCTGTGACTCGACCGACCCTGCCAACCAGGATTCTGCAATCAACACTAGCTGGACTACAAATTGCTTGTGTGTCCACAGTTCGGGGCTACTGTGAGCCAGTGATCAGTTCGCCTTGCTGTCGGTTGTGTACCCCTGTTAGTTAGTGAATATCTAGAGTGTTTGTATTTCCTGTTTCTGTCTGTTGCCTGTCTAAGTGGCTTCAGTCAGTTTGGACCATTGTAAATCACATAGTGATGGGCGCTCTTTTACTTGAGCATTGCTTGTTTATTTACTTTGCATTATTGTAAAGCATATAGGTGCTGACCTGCTTTTGTTCTTTAGTGTTTTTTGAGCCGAGTAACTGTCTTTGGACAAGACCCTCTTTTGTTGCACCTTTTTTTTGTCAGTACCTATATAGCCTCCTTTTGTTGTGTTTTCTTGTGTCAACTCATTTAATTAAACCTTTGACTTTAACCGGAATCCAGTTGTCCTTTACCACCTTCATTTCAATCCCTAATCACTAGTTACTGCCTTACCTTAACGAGCTGGGTCGTAACAGAAGGTATCGTCTTGCAGAAGAGATGAGTTGAATCTCCATCTAGTAGATTTTTTAACTAAGCAGGAAATTAAGCGACACCATAGCATGAACGGATACTAATTTTCCCAATAGTGCACAACACTGTAAATGGAAGCATTTCCTTAGAGATAAAGAAATAATCAATCCTTGTGAACACACTGTGCATTGCTGAGAAAAATGTACAGTATAATCCCTTCCAGTCGGGTTAAGTAGCTCAGTTTCCTAACTACACTAAGCGACTTAGGTGTTTTAGCTTTGCTGGGGCTACTCCTGTCAAGGACTGCATCCATTACCATGTTCATGTCCCCGGCCCATATGATTGGATAGTTGCCCATATCAATCAATTTACATTCCAAACTGGCGAAAAATTCAGGAGCATCATTGTTGTAGGTGTTTGCTAATATCAATGTTCTCCCCTGTATCTCAGCTAGGGAAGTAAGTATCCTCCCCTCTATGTCCTTAACTTCTTTCAGACATTTAAATTGTAAATGTTTATTTACTATAGTAATGACACCTCTACTTTGACTTGTGCCAGCACTACAAAAAACCTTCCCCATCCAACCTTTACACAATTTATTTGCATCTTTTAGAGACCAGTAGTACTCGTGTAGAAACACAATATCATATCTGGCTGATTTCAGACTGTGAAGTAGCTTATTCCTCTTTTTAGGATTCCCCATACCGTTCACATTCCATGTGGCTAGGCGCAGGTTACTATCAGCCGTAGACATAGTAGTAAAGGGTGGACAGATACGTCACTGGTACTAGGACTGCAATTTGCCTTGGGTGAGCTATACAAGAGCAAAACATAATGAACATAACTCTTACATTAGAAAATAAAAACTGCGCAAAACTCTGAACATCACGCATTTTAAACCCCTTCATGTCCGTGATCTGTCAATAAAGTAATTCTGACCAGCCAGGCCCATTATCAGCGTCTTTATGAAACTGCGGCACTTTAAACGTGTAGTTGAATTACCTTGTTGTCAGATAGTCAGCTGGTGGGCGGAAGGTGTGTGGGCAGGAGAAGAGAAGGAGAGAAAAAAAAATCCAAACATAACCCTTTAACAAAAGTTGTCCGTTCCACACGTTGAAGAAAAACAAAACAAAAGGCAAAGCAACATCCGTAGTACAGGAATGACTGGTCAGGCAGCAGCTTTGGGTGATGAGTGTAGCTGGTTCCTGATGAAATCCATGGCTAACCTCGGGTTCACGAAGTGAAGAGGGACGCTCTTTTGTATCGATTCTGAGCGTGGCCGGGTACTGTAGAGCAAACTTCACCCTGCGTTGGTGAAGCATCTTTTTGCACTCCTTGAAGGCATCAGGTTTGGTCACAGTTCCCCTGGAGAAGTCTGGTAAAATCATGACTCGTTTCACTTCCCACCGAATTTCGCCTTTCTCTTGGGATGTGCGTGGGATGCGGTCTCTGTCCCCCGACTGGATAAACTGCAATCAAGGTCTGACCATTAACGTTGCTCTGGGCAGCCCTGGTCCGGGGGCTGATTCTGTGTGCACGTTCAATAAGCCAGCCCCTCGACGGTGGAGTAATATCCAACATGTCAGGCAGCGATTTGTCCAGGAATGCGATTGTGTCCCCGGCTTCACAGCCAGAGGTAGAAAACTGAAACTGAAAACACGTTCACTTCAGCACCTCTGATAAAGTACAGCTCACAGCCTCTTCAGAGGGAATTAAGCATCCTGGAGCAGAGAGACAGTCAAACAGAGCGAGGGGGGCAGAGACAGCAAAGAGAGTGACAGGTGTCTGTGTCGCGGTCAGGTGTGTCACGTTATTCTCTCACTACTTTGCAGCGACTGTTGACCGTTTGTGTAAGCACATTGACTAGACGCTGACCGACAACATTTATATTTAAATGTTTTGATCACTATTTTGCTCGGGACAAATTAGTAGTCGCGGACAAGCCCTGAAGCTGTGAGCAATGCGCTCTCTCTCTCTCGCTTTCTCTCTCTCTCTAAATGTAGTAGCTTCCGCTCTTTGAAGAGCTGCAAGACAGGCTGCGTCATTAAGGTTATTGCATATTAGCCTAATATGGAAATTATTTTTTATGATGTTGTTACATTCGGGGTCAGGGCTGGACTGGGACAAAAAGTCTGCCCTGGCATTTTTGGCCCAGGCGGCCCACCAAAATCAGTCGAACATCCCTCACCAGTACACCATCCTTGCTTTTAAGGGCTTAGATTAGGGGTTTGACAAAACTCTTAGCCCATGAGACAACAATATATTTTAATAGGCTTAGTATTTGGGGAAAGAAATGTATTGATGAAATAGTTGATGGGGGGGCTAAGGGTACTCCCCCAGAAGATTTTAAACACCCTTAATTTCCTGCATTCTGGAGACAAACTTGTATCAACACTCAAAAACTGCTACCTTGTTATGCCATTTGTCAAACTGAACCATATAAATCATTGAGCTACATTTTAATTATTAAATATCATAGCCCATTAAATACATTTATTTAGATTTTTATAAATAGTACTGATAATTCCCCCTGAAAAATTTGGGCTTTAAACACTTAATTTCCTGCATTCTGGTGAATTTTTCTGCACCAATTCATTGAGGAAATGTCTTTATTTATATAAAAGGAAACACAAAATTCAGATGGCAATTCAAAAAATAAAAATATAGTGTAATATAGAGCTGTAAGGCTCTCAGGCATTCTGTATTGCTGTCAAATATGTTTCTCCTGTTTTTTATTTCATCCCTGCTGAGTCAACATACCTGCAGGCATGACATGTCTTCACTTCAATAATAAATGAATTCATTTTAATTCGGTTATAAACCCCTGCAACTTAATAGCTCCTGTGTTTCAGCAGCTTTTCTGCTCATGTTCAAAACTTTCTGCACTTTAAAAATCTCTCCCACATATCTGTGTTGTCTGACATTTGCAGAATATTAATTTGAGTTATAATATTACAAGATATAATGAGAATGAAGTCATTATAATTTAACAAAATCTACCTGCCCCACTGCTGCACATTACCCTGCGTTATTGCTCTGCTGATGTGGTAGTAGGCTGCTACCCCCTTTAGACCGTCTGACATACACAGAGCCCGTCTGGGACTGTACTGGACGAGCCGAACTCACTGCTCTTCATCAGAGGTAGAAAACTGAAACTGAAAACACGTTCACTTCAGCACCTCTGATAAAGTGCAGCTCACAGCCGCTTCAGAGGGAATCCTGGAGCATAGAGACAGTCAAACAGAGTGAGGGGGGCAGAGACAGCAAAGAGAGTGAGGGGGTCGTTATTCTCCCACTACTTTGCAGCGACTGTTGACCGTTTGTGTAAGCACATTGACTAGACACTGACCGACAACATTTATATTTAAATGTTTTGAT
>NW_025730439.1:0-3934 GCF_021292245.1 Micropterus dolomieu
AAGGAGGGGTTGGGTTTACCAGCTGATCCACAGTCTTAAACAGAAACCTGGGATTGTGTTTATGTGTAGTAATGAGTTCAGAAAAATAGTGTGTTCTCGCATCCTTAACCATGTTATTGTAGTTAATTAATAAATCCTTCAGACTGAGGTAATGGACTTGGAGACTGGATTTTTTCCATCTGCGCTCTGCTTTCCTGCATTCCCTTTTGAGGCTGCGAATGCTGTCATTTATCCAGGGTTGCTTACTAGCTTTAGACGTAGGCCTAACCTTTAGAGGAGCAGTAATATTTAGTGACGACAAGCAGATATGATTGAAGTGATCGACCAGATTGTTGGTGTTGGAATCAGACAGGTGTTGGCTTTGGCTCTGAAAGAATGCGCAAAACTTTGAAACACTTTGTTCATTAAAGACGCGAGATTAGACAGACCCATCTCCCTCCAGAGATCAGACAGACCCATCTCCCTCCAGAGATTAGACAGACCCTTCTCTCTCTAGAGATTAGACAGATTGTGGTTCAGTTAGACAGATCGTGGTGTTTTCAGTTGAGGTCAGTTGCGAGTGTTTTAGGCAGGACTCGGCGTACAGTTGCAGTCCACTCAGAGATAAAATCCACAAAATTATTCTGCTGATGATTCATCACTGAGCAGTTTCATTCCTCCACCCGAACCTAGCAGGAGGGAAGAAAAGGCGTGGCCATAAATCTGTATCTCACACCGGACCACCGGTCACAGACTAGCTGCAACGAAGCCCGCTGGTTGTGCTGGGAGTGGAGAAAGTAGCGGCTGAGACAGGAGTGACTTTTCACTGCTGTGTTTTCAATGCTGAATAAAGGCCCGGGAATGGCAGCAAAACCAGCTGATCTGAGTGGAGGTGCTGTGATCAGGGTTAGAGTCTCCCACAGGACAGGCAGAATCTCTGTGTTCAACAGATGAAACTCATTATGTGATTTGTTTTACAGTAACTTCCACGTACGAATATGAGACTGCTGAGAACCTGCAGAGGGAAGACGTCTCACTTTGTCCCCATTTCCTGATCCGACTGGTCTTCACACTCCAAACTCCACCTGAACCTCAGACCCACCTCGACTCAGTGCCTGTCCTTTCTATCGCCGACCGAGAGTCTTCCTCTCCAGCAGAACCTGACACAGAGTCTGGTCTGGACTCACAGCAGACGTTTCAGAGAGAAAGCAGTTACTGCATGAAACCTTTCTCTTTATTAGAAATGTTTGCAGGCGGACGAGCACGATAAACCAAGACGGGGCTAATTTTATACCAACAGAGCTCCTCTGCACCAGGTCTGATGTCTCCTCTGGACGGTTCTGCTCTTCTGAGACACTTCAGAGGACACATAACAGGGCTTTTCTGACTTCAGTGCTTTGCAGAAGGGCAGAATCTACCGACTGGACTGAAAAAGCACAGTTTTAAAGGGCAACAGTGACTAGCTATGCAACCTTTCATGAAGTGCATGTTGTAAATTGCTTCTAGCTGTGTTAATTTGTACATCTGGTGTAGTGAAATGTTCTGGTGCATAACGACAATCATAGTAAACTGTAGTTCAGTTGATGGAAGGGCTCTCTGTCATCTCACCTGTAAACTTTGGCTTTGATAAACTTGATAGATCAGCTTTCACTCATTCAACAGGAATGTTTTGTGGCTAGAATCAAATAAAAGATTTTTCTGTTGCTTGATGCTTCATGAAGCTTCTTATCAAAGCAAACTGATTCAGGTTCACGTCGCGAGATCTGGAACAACTCTGAGCTGAGGGACGAGGTGCTCCTCAGTCTGCAGCCTAAAACCATTTTCCTCACGTGGCAGATGCTTTTATCCAAAGTTACAATAGATATTAGTAAGGGCTGTTAGCGTGTACGGCATCAATGGGGAAGAAGTAATTCATGACAGCTCCAACGTGAGACTCAGCTTTTCTTTCTGCAAACAGAAACACAGACGGACAGAAAGCTGTTCAGCTCAATGTTTTTATGGGAATAGACATCAAATATGCAGCGACAGAGTCACGAACTTCTGCAGCAACGTAATCCTGTTTCTCTCACGATGGTCTGCAGACAACATGTTTCCTTCTGTAAACACAGCCTCAGTCTTTCGGGACACATGTCAATACAACGCTTGCATGTCAACAAAGAAACTGATTTTGTTGACTTCAGTCATTCCTTCTGTTCACTCTGGAACCTTGGATTTTAACCTAAGTGATGGAGGACAAAGTCCGCAGTGGAACTATATTCTACAGTTTATCTTAAGATGCAGCGCAGTCACAGTTAGACTTCTCTTCCAAAGTTACACTGTTGCTGGCTGCAGCTTCAGGTGGCTAACGTTAGCATTTTTCCATAGATCCACCGTTGTGTTCTGCTGGGCAGGTACTGTTCAGTGGGTTTATCACACAGCCTGTATAAACATGGACATGTTAAGTGTCCAAGATGTCGCTCTTAGGTTTCTGAAGAGCATCTGTGAAGCCAGTTAATTACATATTCAGTTGTCATGAAGGGGAAGTTCACTATAGAGAATCAGGCGGGTTATTTCTGCTGTAAAAGTTGTGTTTTTTAACATGGAGGTCTGTGAGGAGTGACTCAATTTGGAGCCAGCTTTAAGTGGACATTCAAAGAACTGCATATTTAGGTACCCTCTGGCCACTTAGACAGAACCAGAGGGGAAGTGTACTACAGTCACCTGATTCAGAGTTAATAAAAGAAAAACAGATGCTTGTTTAAGCATACAGAGGAGGTGACTGAATGAGCTGAAAACCTGTCAGCTCCTGCAGCAGCTGTTGGTTTCAGGTTTCAGGCTGCTGTTCAGAGGGTCTTCAGTTCAGGTGGAAAGTTGTCGCTGCAGCACTGAAACACCACCAGGACATTTATCCTGATTAATGTGACCAGCCAGCTGTGGTGACGACACCGTGTTCCTGCTGCCTCAGCACATCGGCCTTCATCTGCTGGATCACACATCCCGCTGCACCTGCTACCTCCTGATCCTGCTGCCTGCTGGACCTGCTACCTCCTGATCCTGCTGCCTGCTGGACCTGCTACCTCCTGATCCCGCTGTCTGCTGGACCTGCTGTCTTTCATGACTGAGCTGCAGACTGTGATGGTCTGATGGATGTCTGAGCCGCAGAGTCGACGCCTGTTAAAGTGCTTCTGTTCCCCAAAACAGCATCTCATGTTTCCACCACTTCAAGCTGATCAATCTCATTAGTGTCTGCTGGATCGTCACCCGGCAGTTTTCTCTTCTGAACACGTCGATGGATCGTCAGCTTCAGTTACACAAGAATTTAATATTCGCCACTTTACTTTGCTCTCTGTGTTTAAATAAAGACGTACAGGAAATGGATTCTTCTTCTGCAGACACAGGTGGTGTTGTGGTGCTTTTGATTCTCCTGGATCATGTTGGACTATTTTATTATTTAGATGCATAAAAGAGAGATATAGAAATGAGTAAAAATGTGGTAAGACTCAGAAAACAACAATAAAGTGTGTGTTATTAATTGTTGATTATTTATTATTAGTAATTCCAAACAACCAACTTGTGAAGTGTAAATCTCCTACAGTCATGGATTATACAGATAATTTATTCCAGGACATCCTTGTAAAATAGATTAAAAATCTCAATGGATTTCTTTCCTGGTAAAATAAAGGTAAAATAAATAAAATGATATCAAATAAACTGGAGGTGAGAGAGATGTGTCAACAAATATGATCCAGGGTGATAACAGCAAAACAATATTCATACACAGGATCAATAACTCACAGCAGATTCCCACCATTGTTAAAATCTCAACAGAACAGATCTGTGTGTCTGAGTTACCAATAAACACAGTTTAAATAAAGAAACTAGTAAATATGTATGTTTTTAGTGAATAAGACATAAAGAAACAAATATAATGATAATATAATAAAATATGTAAAAATGACACAAACTACATCCATAA
>NW_025730440.1:0-5497 GCF_021292245.1 Micropterus dolomieu
GTCTACCAGGACATTTTAGAGCACTTTATGCTTCCTTCAGCAGACGAGCTTTATGGAGATGCTGACTTCATTTTCCAGCAGGACTTGGCACCTGCCCACACTGCCGAAAGTACCAAAACCTGGTTCAGTGACCATGGGATTACTGTGATTGATTGGCCAGTAAACTCGCCTGAACCCCCATAGAGAATCTACGGGGCATTGCCAAGAGAAAGATGAAAGACATGAGACTGAACAATGCAGAAGAGCTGAAGGCTGCTATTGAACCATCCTGGTCTTCCATAACACCTCAGCTGTGCCACAGGCTGATAGCATCCATGCCACGCCGCACTGAGGCAGTAATTCATGCAAAAGGGGCCCAAACCAAGTACTGAGTACATATGCATGATTATACTTTTCAGAGGGCTGACATTTCTGTATTTAAAATCCTTTTTTTTTTAATTGATGTAATATTCCAATTTTCTGAGATTTTGAATTTGGGGTTTTCATAAACTGTACGCAATAAACATCGAAATTATATCAAATAAAGGCTTGAAATATCTCACTTTGCATGTAATGAGTCTATATAATAGTTTCACCTTTTAAGGTGAATTACGAAAATAAATGAACTTTTGCACGATGCACCTGTACAACTTTATGAACTTGAATTTGAGTTGAAACAAAGGCAATCTTCAAGTTGAGTTAACTTGCATTTTCAAGGCTGCAGGTGAACTCGCATTCCCAAGTTAAACTAACTTGAAATGTTATCTGAACTTAAAAATGTGAGTTGAAAGGGTGTAGAATTGTATGTTTGTTTAACAAGAGAAAGCAAGTTTCCTTGAATGGACAATGTAATATAGATAGTTGTTTTATTGAGTTCAAAATATAAATTATCATTAATTAACAAATTGTATAAAGTGACATCATGAGTTGACTCAACAAAAAGTACCAGTTTGAAATATTGCAGTGAGTAATGCAACAGTCAGCAGCAGACACAGTGAGCGGTTAGATAGAGAGCTGCAGGCTGCACACCTCCACCTTCTCAGACAGGTAACCAACTCTGTTCGCAGAGTCATTTTGTGTGCAGCATAAAGTCAGACCATGACTGCTCACTGAATTATGGAAAATAGCAATAACTGCCTGACAATAGTTTGTTTAGCTGCACACAACATAACTCTGCAAACAGCGAAAGTGAAAGGAGTTGGTTACCTGGCTGAGAAGGTGGAGGTGTGCAGCCTGTCGCCTGCAGCCCTTTATCTAACAGCTAATAATAGCCTAATTCCACTGGTGGTTCATAGTTTGGTAAGATGCTTTGCTCCAAGTAGACAAAAAAGACATCGGTGCATGACAATATTGGCTGGCATTAGCAACTTGCTGGTAACTAGTTATTTGTTATACTAACACTTATGATATCCCATTAAAATCATCACCTGTTTGAATGTAAATAGGGATATAACTTCATATACAGTCCAGTGTTTCTCGTTTTCCCAGTCCGGTGTGGCCTGCCAGAGTCTAATCTGTTCCACCACAGTTTGTTAATGAAGTGAAAACATTCTCAAACTTCTCAGTAAAACATTAAACGCCATTGTTTTTTGTCATTGATTTGGCAAAGTACCTGTCAAACAAAATAAAATTGAAAGCGCCATATGGCTTTGTTCCCTTATTAAATCACAAAAGACTGCAGTTTAATTAAATAAGTATAATGTGTATAAATAAGAAAAATCAGTATAAATAAGATAATAAATCAATATAAATAAGTTATTTTAGGAGGTTAAAAAAGTAACTAAGTTACTGTTACTTTTTAAGAATCGTATTTCTGATTGTGAAGGAAGATACCATGTGTTTGATAACGATGATGAAAAAAAAACGCACACAAGTCAGTGAGCTGATAACCAAGATTGACACCATGGTGAAGGAAAATGGAGGCAGCTGCTACACCATTGAGCTATAAAGAAAGAAATGAAGAGTATCCTGAAGGAGAAGGAAGAAGAGTTGAAGAGAGAGAGGGAGGAGCTTCAAAGAAAATAAAAGGGAGATATGCAGGCGATGAAAAGAAGAGAAAAGAAAGCAGAAATTGAAAAGGAGAGAAAACTTAAGGAAAGAACAAGAACACTAACCTAAGACAGTGAACATGGACACAAATAGAAAGCTCTGTCATGGCACCAAAAAGTGAATATATAAATCTTTATCTTTTGGTACGGATATTGTTGAGAGAACAAGTCAAGTTAATTTCATTTCTACAGGCCAATGTCAAAAACTTTACAATCTGTCCAGCATACAATGAGTGACTATAACAATTAACAGTACTGATGGTGAAGGTTATGTTAGCAGTTAACTAACTATTGAAACTGCCCTAACCATGCTTTACACTGTCTAAAAAGAGACTTTAGAACATGGAGGATTTAACTGAAGCCTTTTTGCTCCCTTAGTTTATTAAAATAACCAGTGGATATACAGGTTTGCTTCCAGTATGTTTGTTTTGTTGATATTTTATCAGTGTCTGCAGAAGTAACTTGTTTAGTAATAATGTGGTCAGACTGGCTGTAAAAAAATTTGTTTAAAACCATAGGATGGAGAAAATAAAACAGGTACATGACCACAGATCATTATTGGGGTTTAAGGCTGATATGAAATCCAGAAAATCCAATAAACACATAATAATCATCCCTCATAGGTGGTAATTAAGAGTTATAACAAACAAGTGTTAAAAAGCAGGGCACATTACAGTTGTTGCAGTAGTAACAATAAACTTTTCTTCTTTTAGATAGACCAATGCGGATATGTCATTGATTAGACAATATGAGAAATGTTAAACTTGAATTATTTATATGGTTTTATTATTTCCATAACAGCAAGTGTTTTACAGGGTAAAAACAACAAACAACAGGAATCTTGAAAGTGTTATTTTAAATGAAAAATAGGAACAATAGTAAAAAAAAAAGACAGTAGACTCATAGTGGGGGAAGGTATGATAGAGGATCACAGTAAGGCTGCACTACAAAAGTGAGTTTTGAGAAGAGATTTCAATAATCACTAACCTCCTCTGAGACATTGTTCCAGTCAGGAATTTAAAAGCCAAATTACTCACTGACTCTGTAGAATCATTTGTTTCAAAACTCTGGTCTATATCACTAAAATAACATTCAGGGTCTTCTTTGTTCCACTGTGTTCTTTAAAGTGTATATAGTATATAGTAGATACAGTGTAGTTGTTTTTTTCTTGTTTCTGAAAGAAGTCGACAAACCAAGTGTTTGTTTTGTTCCATGTCAGATAAAATGGACGATTTATAACTGGTGACATCAAGATGAATCTTTAATCACATGTTCTGTATTTGATCTTTGCTTTCTTTGTTTGTGTTTCTAAAATGTGAATAAAGTGTTTCCCTGTAGTTCAGTGTGGACTGTTGTTAATACAATGTGAATATGAAGTGATGAAACAGAACAGAGCTCACAGGTTTGTTTGATAACCAAGTGCGGTACACAGAGAACGACCTATTGTTCAACACCACCAAAACCGAGGAGCTGATTATTGATTTCAGCAAGAAGGAGATAAAGACACACACTCCTGTCTACATCAGTGGAGCTGAGGTGGAGCAGGTGAACAGTTTCATGTTCCTGGGAATCAGCATTGCAGAGAAACTTATTTGGCCATCTCACATCTCCACACTGGTGAAGAAAGCTCAGAAATGACTATATTTCTTGACGAAGCTCAAGAAGGACACATTCCCATGCCAAGTTCAGTTTTTAAAGAGGAGCATTAGAAAGCATCCTGACTGAAATCCAGGGGTGTTTCCAGGCTCTTGAAACAAATCTTTCATGTTTTCAACAATTTTTCTGCACCAATTTAATAAAATAACCTACCTCTAACCCTGGCAGCCCTCCCTCCTCTGCTTCACCTCGACCCTGGTCCGGTCCCAGGTCTGTGCATGGCTCTGTAGTGCAGTCCTCATCAGAGACAACAATGCTGTCATTGTGGAAGCTTTTACATGTAAAACAACTTGATGGTAACGGAAAAATATGTATGAACCTGTTTTAGGCTTTGCCTAATGCTACCACAGCTATCTGTTCAATTCAGTTCAATTCAATTCATTTTATTTATATAGCGCCAAATCACAACAACAGTTATCTCACAGCGCTTTTCATAAAAGAGCAGGTCTAGACCGTACTCTATGATGCTATTTACAGAAGCCCAACAGTTCCCACCAAGAGCAGCACTAGGCGACAGAGGCAAGGAAAAACTTCCTTTTAAGAGGCAGAAACCTCGAGCAGAACCATGACTCAGGGTGGGCGGCCATCTGCCTCGACCGGTTGGGGTGAAGGAGAGAGAGAGAGAGAGAGAGTGAGAGAGAGAGAGAGAGAGAGAGAGAGAGGGCAGGAGAGGAACAGAGAGAGAGAGAGAGGGATGGAAGGAGAGAGAGGGGAGGGAGGCAGCCTACACAATATACACACAGAGGTACAGACAGTAAACAGGTGATGTTGCTATAGACTAAATGAAAAATGGTACAGATATTTATAGTAGTGTTAATGATAACAATCGTAATGTTAATGATTATAATAACAATAATAACAATAGGACTAGTAACAATAGTCGTTGTAGCAGAAGGTGTCGAGCAGGACCACGGGGGCAGCAGGTGACCCGCAACCACAGATCCAGACTCCACAGCTCCAGAGCCAGAAAACCTGCAGGAAGTGATAGGAGGAGAGAGGAGAGGGACGAGAAAGCACAAGACTACCGGAAAGGGGAGAAGTTGTGTTAGTAACATGCAATAATGGGATGAGGTTGCATACAGAAGGAGAGAAAGTAGAGGAGAGAGGAGCTCAGTGCATCATAGGAAATCCCCCGGCAGTCTAGGCCTATAGCAGCATAACTAAGGGATGGTTCAGGACTCACCTGAGCCAGCCCTAACTATAAGCTTTATCAAAGAGGAAAGTCTTAAGCCTACTCTTAAATGTGGAGATGGTGTCTGAACGCTCTGGCTCCTAGTCTACTTTTGAAGACTCTAGGAACCACAAGTAAACCTGCATTCTGGGAGTGCAGTGCTCTGGTGGGGTAGTAAGGTACTATGAGCTCTTTATGATAAGATGGTGCCTGACCATTAAGAGCTTTGTAGGTAAGAAGAATGATTTTAAATTCTATTCTGGATTTTACTGGAAGCCAATGCAAAGACGCTAAGACAGGAGAAATATGATCTCTTTTCCTGGTTCCTGTCAGAACATGTGCTGCAGCATTCTGGATCAGCTGAAGAGTCTTAATGGACTTTTTCGAGCAGCCTGATAATAAGGAATTGCAGTAATCCAGCCTAGAAGTAACAAATTCATGGACTAGTTTTTCTGCATCATTTTTAGACAGGATGTTCCTGATTTTCGCAATATTACGTAGGTGAAAAAGGCGGTCCTTGAAATTTGCTTAATGTGAGACTTAAACGACATGTCCTGATCAAAGATAACTCCAAGATTCCTCACAGTGGTGCTAGAGGCCAGGGCGATCCCATCAAGGGAAACTATATCTTTAGATAATGCGT
>NW_025730441.1:0-4880 GCF_021292245.1 Micropterus dolomieu
CTTCTCTTTATATATCCTATTCCGTGGCTGATTTCTTTGTCATATCAGCCACCACCCTTATCCTGTCCATGTGACTACTGTCACATAGCTTGTTCATCCTTAAATTCAGTTGGGCCAGAGATGTCCTTATTTGGCCATTTCATTTCCCCTTGCTGACCCTTCTCTCCCAATGACTCATAGTCATGATGTCTTCACCCAAACTTAGTGACCTTTTGCACAGTTATTTAACCTTTACCCTAATTCTCCGTACTTTAACCATATTATGTATTTTACAATCGGAAGATCAATTCAATTTATTAACCTTCAATATCAATGAGATATCCTGATTTTCAATCATCATATCATGTTTAATACCAAATATCTTTCTTTTAATTATTATTCAATATATTGCTTATAGCATTGTTAAGCTCTGTCTTTTGCAGATGGAAGTATGTTGCACTTCCCTTTTCTCACTCACTGTTGTTACTAAAGGGAGAAAGGCTCCAGTTTTCTTCTTTGCGACCTGATAGTAAGAGCGTTGGGATCTCAACTTATTTGACAATATGTACTATTTTTATTACTAGGTCCCTATTTTGATTTTACTCTATGTGAGCATGTGTTTAATGGAAGATATGTTGATGCTGTAAAGAGATGTTTGTATAAATATATGTGTGTGTATCTATACACAAAACATCTCTTTAAATCAAACATCTCCATATACAAAATATCTATATATACAAACTCAGTTTGATTGACTCTTAAAACGTTTTTCAGTGACTGTATAGTGTTATATAGTGTTACACTGCGACAGGAAAATAAAATCGATCTGTCACAGTTATCAAGGTCAGACTAGATTATCCCAGCAAAATCAATTACAGTTTGACAGGATTATCTCAATATCACCATTTTATTTTAAAATGCAGCAATGGCCAAAATGAATTTTGATGAGGTTGTTCAGCAGTTTGAAATTTAGAGGCCAAAATTATAAGAAATAGTTTATTTTGTTGGTGAGCTAAAATGGTCGAGAAATACAAGCAGAAATGCATGAATTCAGAATTATGATGTTATGGAAAGAAATGAATAATGAAAACACAAAAGAAATGAAGCCATGAAGCCTAAAAATAACAATATGAACAGCACAGAACAAATGGAGCGCTGTGTAATCTGATCTGTCTGTCTGCATTTCCTGCTGTGTCATCCTCAGTGGAAAGAGTGGATTGAGGTCCATCATCCAGGTCAAGTCAGGCCAGGCCAGGCTGTTGAGACACAGTATGTCCACAGTTTGTTCTCACAGCAGATTAAAGCCTGTGGATTAGGATTAGCCAGATCTATATATACCTGTACACGCTACCAGCCTTAATGTTGGTGGGATGAGAGAGGTCAGGAGTGTGGTGGAAACAAAGCAGTGGCCTGGGTCAGAGGACAGGTGGTGACGAGACACCTGTCGTCAAACTGAAGCTGTTTTCAGGTTTACAGCTTTGAGCTCATCTCATTCAAAATACAACTCCGAGCTGTGTTAAGAAAAGATAAACCTTTTTGATCACCAGAGGGGAAATTCAGGTGTTGCAGCAACACAAGGACACAAAAAAGTTCAAATACACAGAGAACAAAATAAATAATTATAAGTATATCAAATAAGTATCTTTGAAAACTGATGTTTCAGAGCTATGTGCTAAGCATGAGGAAATACCTCCTGGACCTGGTTCTGGACAGCTGAGACCGATATCGATCTTTTTTAGTTTGTCTCAACTCGCACCCTCCCGTACAGTGTTTGATTTGAGACAACAATACCCTGTTCATGCACTATACAAGTACACAATGTATGCAGTGTAGTGCATGTCAGTGTAGTAACAGAAGTATCCGAATTGAAACACACTACATGTCCGAGTAAAACAGACAGCTTTGACCAGAATGTCCGTGTTCCTTCAAAGTCGTCCCTCTGTTTGCATGTTTGAATCAAAGATGGTGAGCAGGCCATCTCTGTTTTTAAATTCTTATTATTGTTTTTGAATTCTCAGTCTTCTGACAAAATTAAAGGACATATTTTCACTTTTTAATAGACACAGCGTCGAGAAACTTTTCATGGTTAAAAGACGTCTAATAGACGTCTAAACAGAGCCCAGACATCTAAGCTAAAACAGGGCTGAATTTGGGCTGTCTGAAAGTTTGGTAGACGTCTAACCATAGCCCAAAAATAGTCTAGTCATCAATTAGACCACCATTGAACGGCTACATATAGACGTGTATTAGATGATGAAAATGGGTCTAGGCTGAAACAAGGTTGAATTTGGGCTGTCAGTGAAAAGTTGATAGATGTCTAATCACAGCCCAAGAATAGACCAAATACACAGCTTTTAAATGACTACATATCCCAAAACAGATTCTCACAAATGGTAATCCGTCCAAACAAGTTAAATATAAAGATTTTATTAAGAAAAAGGATTACAACGTAGACAACTTAAGATAATACAACATGATGAAAATATAAAGGAATTATTACTAAAATATTATAAATACAAAACAGTTCGTATATATATGAAAATACAAAAATTTTTAACAACATGCAGTAATAAAAACATAAATAATGATAAAATAAATTGGTTGGCTACATCCAAATCTAGATCTTCATCTACGGTGCTACTTGATGCAGGAAGAGCATCAGATGGGTCTCTCGGTTGGCGCCAGTCTCTCGGGTAAATGGGATCCATAACTGTTAAATATGTAAGAATATGAATATAAGTAAACATTATAATTTGACTATGTGGACTGTTTTCCCATAAGACATGACTACTATCATCAAATGATTTTAAATGAAAACATACAGTATATTTCTAATTATCATTCTAATGAAGGTTTTTTCCCTTTTTAATTTAAGAGTATTTATTACTGACCCATTTATCTCTATGGAAAATATAAAGATACTCGAACAGGACACATGTTTTAGCCATGTTGCATTAGAACAACCAAATAGAGAAAGTTGCTTTTATTCTTTTGAGAGAGCTATGTGTGGTGAATCTAAGTGTTCTGTTCTGAATATTTATTGTTTATTGCTTTGCTGGCTGTATGCTGGAGAATTTGCAATAAATATTTAGTGTCAAAAGTCAAAAACTCATATTTTCATATCATAATGATCTAGTGAGTAAAATATGTGTGGCTTTCATTACAAATTATAATAGGTAAGGTTGTACATGTTTTATGTTCACCCCTTCTGAATTCAGATAATATAATGTAAGAGTTTTTAAGGGCACGAGGAAACCCGTGGGTATCATGGAGTAACGTTAAGTTACACTTGCATGCAGCATGTTAAGCTAACCACAACATGCCTTACTCTACACCGTTACCCGCTGAAATGTCCCGGTTCCTACACGTTAACAAATAATTTAGATAAATAATGAAGACATGTCAAACAAAGACCCACATACTTACAAGACCAAAGTAAATGTCTTTTCGCTTCCAGTGTTTACAGTA
Organism: Micropterus dolomieu; assembly: GCF_021292245.1. Taxonomy (NCBI): domain Eukaryota; kingdom Metazoa; phylum Chordata; class Actinopteri; order Centrarchiformes; family Centrarchidae; genus Micropterus; species Micropterus dolomieu. The sequence goes on from NW_025730441.1 coordinate 3,448, forward strand.
AACTCTCGCCCGATGCTCGCTGGAAGGCCGACCTCGTAACTTATCGCTCATTTAAAGATGGTGGATATTTTTTTATTGCGAGATCTGGCCGTCCCTGATGTCTACTAACTTTCAAGTCTCACGTTGCCAGTAGTCATGTGTCAGTAGGGCTACAGCATTTTGTTTTAAATTAAAATGAAAGTTAATGCAGGGAACGTTACAGCAAAAATAAAGATAATTTCAATGTTTCAAACGGTTACTTGCATTTGATGATATGATATCACGCACCTCAACAGCTGCATGGGTGAAAACTACATGTAACCTATTTGATCTGAAACAGGGCTACAGCCAAGCTGTCGATATTAGACCACTGATTGCCTCTATTTCGCCGGGTGGGCTAAAAGCAGAATACATGTAGCCTGTCCAAATAAGAGCTAAATCGTGGCTACAGATAGACCATGTCAATTTAATGACACTTAAAATCTTGTTGATATTGTTGACATTGCAAAAATAATGGGATATCAACCATCTCACGTGCTGCCACGGCAAAACCCATTAACAGTGGTTAATCATTTTTGACTTTTTTGACTAAAAGTGGGCTACAAATAGCCGGTCTCTCTACGAGCTAAATCGTGTCTATGCACAGGCTGCACGTAAATCATGTGTAAGAAATGAAACAAAAAACTTTGTAATCACTGTAGACCTTGCTTAAATGATGGAATATCATACACATTGCAAGTTATTTTATATAAATGACGGCTATTGCTTGCTGGGTTATCTCAGAGCGCTTTTCATAAAAGAGCAGAAATAGACCATACTCTGTGATGTTATTTACAGAAGCCCAACAGTTCCCACCAAGAGCAAGTGTAACACCTACAAATGTGTTGTCACAATTGTTAAGATATTTTGTGTAATAGCCTGTAAAAAAGGGGCATAATGTGAATGTAGTAATCCAGCCTAGAAGTAACAAATACATGGACTAGTTTTTCTGCATCATTTTTAGACAGGATATTCCTGATTTTCGCAATATTACGTAGGTGAAAAAAGGCGGTCCTTGAAATTTGCTTAATGTGAGACTTAAACAACATGTCCTGATCAAAGATAACTCCAAGATTCCTCACAGTGGTGCTGGAGGCCAGGGCGATGCCATCACGGGAAACTATATCTTTAGATAATGCGTCACAGAGGTGCTTAGGCCCCAGAACAATAACTTCAGTTTTATCTGAGTTTAACATTAGAAAATTACAGGTCATCCAGGTTTTAACATCCTGAAGGCACATTTGAAGTTTAGCTAACTGATGAGTTTCATCTGGCTTGATCGATAGATATAACTGAGTATCATCTGCATAACAATGGAAGTTTATGGAATGTTTCCTGATAATATTGCCTAAAGGAAGCATATATAAAGTGAAGAGGATTGGTCTGAGGACAGATCCTTGAGGAACTCCATGACT
>NW_025730442.1:0-5140 GCF_021292245.1 Micropterus dolomieu
TACTGTCCTTCCTAACATACTTTCATAGCATTATTGTACCGCAATGAGGTAATCATGAGTCTAAAAATCTACTTGCATAGAAATGCCAATTGATGGGTGGTGGCCACAGTATACAACTGTATTGTCACCAAATATAAATGTCAAGTCCAAGCTCAGTATGGTCACTTTGTCTCAAACTGACAAAATGAGGCATCAGGAAAAACTTTCGCTTTCACAATCTGAGCAGCTGTCTATGTGTTGTGAATTACAACACAATGAAATGCATAGAAAGGAGCAGGGGAAATTCACAAATGCTTTAATTTCAAACAAGGCAAATAATTTATATTTTAGAAAGGATGATGAATTATTAAGTATTATAATAAGTGTTATCATTATTATCACGCCCTGCGATGGACTGGCGACCTGTCCAGGGTGTACCCTGCCTTTCACCCAATGTCAGCTGGGATTGGCTCCAGCCCCCCGCAACCCTGCACACAGGATAAGCGGTTGACGACGGATGGATGGATGGATTATCATCACTTTTATTATTAGTAGTAATGGCGATACTGTAGCTTGTGTTAATGAGTTAATTAGATTTATTACTGATCAATATCTTTGCATGTAATTCAGGTGTGCTTTTAAAGTTTAATATAAATCACACATGATCCCATAATATACAGTTGCCTGTAGTTTGTGTTTTTTTACTTCAGTGCATTAATGCTAACAAGTTTCTGTTGCTTGAAATGTTAAATATAATATTTATTAAGATTTCCTATATTAACACAACTTCTACTTTTATAATTTTGATTAGATTTTGTCTATGATAAAGCCTGATAAAGCACACATGAAAAGATACTATAAATAAGAAAATAATTCATATTAAAGCAAGCAGCGTTGGGCGGGCCCTTGCACATGAAGTGTGTCGTGGTGTGACGTGCCCACATCGCAGATTCAGCAGCTCTGCCAGCACGGCTCAGAATTTGCCACGCGGTTTGGACACTGTACGAAGGTCTTAAATGTCACTTCAGTTTTAAATAACGTGATGATTGCAACACAGAGCTTTCTTCCTGTTGCCTATAGGTGCCGCTACGACTATAGAATATTGGCGTGTGGATGTGTGTAAAGTTTGATACAGATTTGAGCATGTACAGTGAAGTTATGACGACTTCCTGTTTTAAGGCGAAGCATGGAACTTCGCCACCACACCACGGACAGGCTGTTTAAGGAAAACGCACAAGCTTGAGATAGATTTGAAAAAGAAATGGCCAACCTGCAAGAAGTGGTTCATCACAGCATAGATGTAGTCGCTTCTTGTTGCCAGTAGGTGGCACTGTGAATATTGGCTTGTAGATGTGTTAAAGGAGGTACTCTTATATTATATCTTATAAATTTGGTACAGATGTGAGCATGTACACACATTTGTCCAAATTTTAATCATCAATAGGTTTAGACTGCCCAGCAAAAATTTGAAGCCGTTGAACTTATTCCATAGGAGTTCATTTAAGTACGAAATGTGTAAATTGCCAAAAATGACCTGTAAATACAAAATGGCCAACTTCATGTTGGAGCATTGCTCCAAGAGGCTTTTTTTGTACCACAGAAATATCATACATCTAGGTGAAACTATATGTGTGAAAATGCCCCCGGCTGCTCTGTAGGGCTCATAAAATACATAATTTTTCGCTCCGCCTGGCGTGTGTACTTTCAGTTTTTGAGTACAATTAGGCCCCCAAAAATGAGATCGATTTGCAGGAAAAAGAAAGAAAAAAATCCTTGAAATTTCAATAGGGTCCTTGGATATTTCATGCTTGGGCCCTAATTATTAGTTATAACATGGCCAGGGAAAATGTGATGCATAAGACGTTATAAACGTCTATAAATGTATAAAAAATGAGGAGATCAGCGTCCAGAATTCCCACTATTAGTAGTTGTGACAATTTAAGTACATCACTAGTCCATTGGGACCTGTGTTTTCTGGGATAGAAATCTTTGGGTACCTTTGTCTTTGCTATTTTATGGGTGCACAATCTATGACACTATTTACACTTAGACTTCATGCAACTTGCGTGGATTGATAAGGGCATTCAAGAGGCCTATTTTCCTGACTTTTTTGTTGAAGCCTTGTTGCTGAATTAACTGCCCTTAGCCTAACTGATTGTGCTGGGAAGTAAACTCACAAATCGAATCTGACTGGACAATCGAAAAAAAAAACAAATGAGGTTGAACGCTTTTTTCCCCTCTTAGTTAAATTTACGCTGCATCTCTAAACTGCTCCGAGCAGGTTTTGTTCATGGTTAACTCGAGGTTACCCTGTGAGCTCCACACCACATCTTTACCCAGTGTTAATGATGAGAAGTTTGATATTAATACATACCACTTGATAAAATATTGTTAGATTTCCTCCTGACTTGCCCCACTGGGGCTGCATCTTAATATTTAGATTTTACGTGTCCAAAAAATACGGAGCCAGGGTGGGGTTAATAAACTGAGAAAAAAAAATCCTAGATGAAAGCGTCAAATTTACAAGAACATTTAAGAATAGGCTTAAGACTTTCCTCTTTGAATGCTTATAGTGAGGGCTGGCTTAGGTTAGTCGTGAACCACGCTTTAGTTACACTGCTATAGTCCTAGACTGCCAGGGGACTTCGCATGATGCACTGAGCTCCGCTCTCCTACTCCTTCTGTCCCACTGTATGCAACCTCATCCCATTAATGCATATTACTAAAGGCTCGTTCAGACTACTGACTTTCAGCGTCGGCCGTGCTGTTCACGGTACACAACTTGCCTTCTTGTGACGGGAGTCTTGAAGTCGTTGTGCCGTTTTCACACTACGTGACTGATCGGTTACATTGAGTCACACACACTACGCGAGCAGACAAGGACTCTGTCACCTGATGCTGGTCTCCAAACCACGTTTTGTCAAGAAAACACACATGAAATGTGAAACGGGAAATGATGTGAACCTATACATGAAACAGCTGTTGTTTGTTATTATAAAGATACCAATTATGGGTGAAAGAATGGATTACCACATGCAGGTAGCAGGGATCATCTGAGCTACAGAGAAAGCTGGAGGTGAGTAAAAAGTGTTTTGCAGTGAAAAAGTAGCTGCCTGCTCTGCCAAATGCCTGCTCTCTCGAGCTCGCCGGAGGGGTAAATTGGAGTAAACATTGTGTAGTGTGCACTAGGCTTAACTTGACTTCTTCCCTTTCCCGTAGTCTTGTACTTTCTCGTCCCTCTCCTCTCTCCTCCTATCACTTTCTGCAGGTGTTTCTGGCTCTGGAGTTATGGAGTCAGCATCTCGTGGTTGCGAGTCACCTGCTGCCCCCATGTTCCTGCTTGACACCCTCTGCTACAATTGCCATATTGGTGTAAACATGGTCCTAGGTGTTCTCTCATGGGGCAGGAGAAATGCTGGTGGAATATGTGGTGTACATTCTTCAGGTTTGAGTGGTTGGACTCCCCCGTAACAATAAAGGCTGCCTCCAGATGTCTGTTTTTCATCAACTGCCATGCTGCTAGTATGGCTAAATAGCAATATCTGTGGATTACTAAAGAAAGATACCCATTTTGAGTAATACTAAAAAATTGAAAATTAAAATAATATAATTAGGAATTGTGAGCAAGAAGGAACATTTGAGACATATGTAAGTTAGCTGAGTTTTTATTGATAAAATTATTTTCCATTAAAGACACAACTGATTCACACAAAACATTTGCCCATATGTTATGTGACAGCAGTTTCAAAGGACACACTTTAAAGGGTTACTGCTGTTTCACTATAGCCACACTGAAAGCTGATTGTTTTATGACATTTTTTAACATTGATATAAAAGCTAAAAAGTAATATTGCGCTGGTCTCTTATGAATACCTGCCATTGACCTTAGTTTAGTTAGATGGAGTAATGACTGCAGACATTGCTACCAAAGTTTAATAATTTAATGAAAGATTCTATAGCCTATAGTGATATTGAAGCGTGTGTTAATGTATAGTCATAAATTGATTCTTTACATTCTTTCCAACATTAATAGCTCCATCTTACATGAGTCTTAAAGATATAATGCACTGTGGTGATAGGTAGTTCAGTTGTCCCAGTTCTTTAAAAAAAATGTAACACTTACGGTAGAACCACTTATAGAAAGAGTTGGCTAGAGCCATTACCACAGTAATGCAGATGTGCCAGTAGGGTGCTGACCAGTTTTAGAATAAAAGCTCCATTTACCTAGAAAGGATAGAAGCCCAACACAGAGACAGACACAATGCACATTAATGTAGACATGGCCTCAGGCTGTGCTATCAGCCAGTACTGTCCTTCCTAACATACTTTCATAGCATTATTGTACCGCAATGAGGTAATCATGAGTCTAAAAATCTACTTGCATAGAAATGCCAATTGATGGGTGGTGGCCACAGTATACAACTGTATTGTCACCAAATATAAATGTCAAGTCCAAGCTCAGTATGGTCACTTTGTCTCAAACTGACAAAATGAGGCATCAGGAAAAACTTTCGCTTTCACAATCTGAGCAGCTGTCTATGTGTTGTGAATTACAACACAATGAAATGCATAGAAAGGAGCAGGGGAAATTCACAAATGCTTTAATTTCAAACAAGGCAAATAATTTATATTTTAGAAAGGATGATGAATTATTAAGTATTATAATAAGTGTTATCATTATTATCACGCCCTGCGATGGACTGGCGACCTGTCCAGGGTGTACCCTGCCTTTCACCCAATGTCAGCTGGGATTGGCTCCAGCCCCCCGCAACCCTGCACACAGGATAAGCGGTTGACGACGGATGGATGGATGGATTATCATCACTTTTATTATTAGTAGTAATGGCGATACTGTAGCTTGTGTTAATGAGTTAATTAGATTTATTACTGATCAATATCTTTGCATGTAATTCAGGTGTGCTTTTAAAGTTTAATATAAATCACACATGATCCCATAATATACAGTTGCCTGTAGTTTGTGTTTTTTTACTTCAGTGCATTAATGCTAACAAGTTTCTGTTGCTTGAAATGTTAAATATAATATTTATTAAGATTTCCTATATTAACACAACTTCTACTTTTATAATTTTGATTAGATTTTGTCTATGATAAAGCCTGATAAAGCACACATGAAAAGATACTATAAATAAGAAAATAATTC
>NW_025730443.1:0-6117 GCF_021292245.1 Micropterus dolomieu
TAATCCGAGCAAATTCAATAGGGACCTCGCACGGTCGTGCTCGGGCCCTAAATATATAATCCGAGCAAATTCAATAGGGACCTCACACGGTCGTGCTCGGGCCCTAATAATCCGAGCAAATTCAATAGGGACCTCACACGGTCGTGCTCGGGCCCTAAAAAATATAATCCGAGCAAATTCAATAGGGACCTCACACGGTCGTGCTCGGGCCCTAACTATATATATAAACAACTTAAATTTCTATGGGGCACATATTTTGTAAACACATTTTGGACCTCATTGTTATAACTAGCATCATTCATTAAATCATCAATAATAAGCAAATTGTTTTTATCTAGAGGTAGTAATGTATCATCGCATAAAGATAATGGTAAACCGTCAACAAAATTCACATTTCTAATTTTAATAATCATACAATGGCTGCCAACACGAAAATATATACATATGTTTTCAATCTGTTTTGAAATTAGCTTATCGGCATTTTCAATCAACATTTTCACAAAATATGTTTTACCACTGTTTGAAGTACCTGACAAAGTCAGACTAAAAGGATGTCCATCCATCCATCCATCGTCAACCGCTTATCCTTCGTACAGGGTCGCGGGGGGCTGGAGCCAATCCCAGCTGACATCGGGCGAAAGGTGGGGTACACCCTGGACAGGTGTGAGAAATAAATAAGTTGCTCATTTTTAGAATTTCACTGTAAAGAACTTCTGAGAAATTAGCATTGGTTTCTAGTCAAAGGCTGATTTACGATAAACGTCTGCAGGCATGTAGGTGAGAGTTTTAACATAGACCAATCAAGAAACAGAGAAACATCTGACGCCACATACATTTGCATTTCCTTTCTTAGCTCAGGAAGAGTTTTTGAGTGTATGCTAATACTCTGCCATTTGTTTTCCTTCATCTACCATTTGTTGGCTGTTGTTTGCTTTGTACTTGTTCTGTACTTAATGAGAGCAAATTCTGAGTTCGGGAGAGTAACCGTGCATTCTCTCCGTGGCCACGTTACATAAAGAAATGATTCAACACATCTATTTGACTCCATATTCTTCGGGAAGGAATTATTTTCCTTGAAATTTTTGGCGACAAGGATGGGATGGGACGTTCCAGCTGATCAACGCCTAAGTAAAAATGCAGGTAACATTTACCAGTAGGGAAGTCCGCCTCGCAAAACGAGAGAAGAACCAGCCTGACTTTGGACCGGGTGGTGACTGGCTGGACGCTCCAATCAACTTAAAAACGTGAGTACATTGTTTTGAATCATTCCTTGAAAGGAAAAAAAAAAAACCTAGGTTGATTGACATGTAATTCCAGTGGGTGATGGCTATCAGATAGTATGTAGTTCCATATGGTGATACACAGATAGTATGTAATTCCATAGTCTATATGGGCTATCTTTACAAACTTTACACAATGGCGGCGCACACAGTCGCAGCGGCTAAGTGCTTTCCCGGTGGGTGCCTTGTATGGCTGGTTAGGTATGTGTCGTTTTCTGTTTTTTGCACATTATGTCGAGCAAGTAACAACTACAGCCGGCATGAGCTCCTGAAAATCGGACAAGAGTACGGACACAGCGTTACAACTGAGTTTCGGCATATACACAAGATTCCAGCTGAAGAAGCGAGGAGTGCCGGCTCTCCATGGATTACCATCCCGGCGGGGAGGAGGCGAAGACAGCGCAGAGAGAGGAGGCAAAAACGATGCTGTAGGGCCGGCGCGCTAGCTAGGCTACGGAGGAAGCCATTCAAAACAATGCTCCCCTGCCTGTTTCTCACGAACACCAGATCCCTCGCAAATAAAATGGATGAATTGCGCCTACAGATTGCAGCAAACAACACTGTGAAAAACTGTTGCATTCTGCTGATCACAGAGACCTGGCTTCGTTCATCCATCCCAGACTCTGCTATTTAGCTAGCAGGCTACTCAACTCAGCGTCATGACAGAACAGTAGACTCCAGTAAGAGCAGAGGTGGGGGACTCTGTGTATACGTAAGCAACAGCTGGTTTACAAAAACAATAATTGTAGATAGTCACTGCTTCCCAGACTTGGAGTATGTGACTGTTAAATGCAGGCCCTTTTACCTCCCAAGAGAGTTTACTGTGGTCATGATAACTGCTGTTTACATCCCACCGGACGCTAACGCTAAATCAGCTATTGGACTTCTGCATGGGAGCATTAGCGGTCAGCAGAGCATATATCCCGATGCTGTGCAGATCATAGCAGGGGATTTTAAACATACGGACCTAAAAGCAGTACTCCCTAAGTTCTATCAGCATGTAAAGTGTGGCACCAGAGGAGCAAATACACTGGACAAGGTCTGTTCCAACATCAAATTAGGCTACAGGGCTAGACCATTACCACATCTGGGTCAGTCAGACCATTTGTCCCTACTTTTGATCCCTACATATGCCCTACGCAGGAAAACGGACCCCATTATCAAAAAGACTGTTGCAACATAGCCTGAGGGTGCCTCTCAGCAGCTGCAGGACTGCTTTGATACAACCAACTGGGGGGTCTTTGAACATCAGGACCTGGAGGTGTTCACAGACAGTGTATTATGCTACATTAGGAATTGCATAGACACTGTCACAGTGGACAAACGGATCCGTGTCTACCCCAACCAGAAGCTAAAGAGAGGCATCAGAGAGGCCAAATCGAATTACAGGAGGAGGATTGAGGAACACCTGGGCAGTAACTTTACTGCCCAGGTGTTCCTCAATCAAAACTACAGGGCCAACCTCGGAGCTGCTGAAGGTGACATCTCGTTGGCAGAGGAGTTGAACCTCTTCTTTGCCCTTTTTGAGGTGACACCACCAGAGACAGCCACACCACACCTCACAGCCCACAGCAGCTTAAGTTGCACAGTGGAGGAGAATGAGGTGAGGCGCACACTGCGGGCCATCAACCCGAGGAAGGCTACAGGGCCTGATGGCGTTCCGGGACGAGTGCTGTGGGACTGCGCAGACCAGCTGGATGGAGTCTTCACCAGGATTTTCAACCAGTCCCTGGCCCAGTCCACTGTCCCACCCTGTCTGAAGTCCTCCACCATAGTTCCCCTGCCCAAGAAACCCCATATTTCCAGCCTCAACGACTACCGGCCAGTTGCACTCACACCTGTGGTGATGAAGAGCTTTGAAAAACTGGTCAGGAGGCACATCACAGCACTCCTGCCCCGAGGCCTTGACCCCCACCAGTTTGCCTACAGAGCGAACAGATCCACAGAGGACGCCGTAACCACAGCCCTCCATGTTGCACTGTCCCACCTGGAGCAGCAGGGGAGCTATGTGCGAATGCTCTTTGTGGATTACAGCTGAGCATTTAATACCATCCTCCCACACAAACTAGTGGCCAAATTGAGGGACTTGGGGCTTCCACACTCCACCTACACCACCTGATCAACAGCTTCCTCTCTGGGCGTAGACAGAGGGTCAGACATCACACATCTACGGCCTTAAGCCTCAGCACCGGCTCCCCCCAGGGCTGTGTGCTGAGCCCCCTGCTCTATTCCCTTTATACATATGACTGTACCCCCACCCACCACAGCAACACCATGGTGAAATTTGCTGATGACACCACAGTGGTGGGGCTCATCTCCAGGGGGAACGAATCTGCCTACAGGGACGAGGTGGAGAGGCTGACAGTGTGGTGCAGCGATAACAACCTGCTCCTGAACACCGTAAAGACCAAGGAGCTCATTATAGACTACAGGAAAAATAAAACAATCATTCAACCACTAATCATCAACAGGGACTGTGTGGAGCGGGTGGCAGACTTCCGCTTCCTGGGAGTCCACATTGAGGAGGGTTTAACCTGGAGCAAGAATACCTCTGAGCTGCTAAAAAAGGCCCAGCAGAGACTATTTCCTGAGAGTACTCAGGAGGAACAACATCACACAGAGGCTGCTGGTTTCCTTCTACCAAGCCTCCATAGAGAGCATGTTAACACTGCATCTGCGTGTGGTACACCAGCTGCACAGTGGCTCACAGGAAAGCGCTCCAGAGTGTCATCAACACTGCACAGAAGATCGTTGGCTGCCCTCTCCTCACACTGGAAGAACTACACAGTTTCCGCTGTCTCAAAAAAATCCAGAACATTCTAAAAGACACCTCTCATCCAGGCCACCTCCTGTTCGAACAGACGGTACAAATCCGTCAGGGCAAAAGCAAGTAGACTCAAAAACAGCTTTTACCCATATGCAATAACTGTAATCAATGCAATAAGTGTGAATGTGTATGTTTATATGAATGTCTGTTCAGGCTGTTTGTTTGGTTTGTTTTTCTTTTAGATACTATTTATTTACTACCTTTTGTTTTAAAAGTTATATCTAGGAATGATGCACTGGCTGGGAAGCACTTTTGACATTTTCGTTGTACATATGACAATGACAATAAAGTTTTCTATTCTATTCTATTCTATTCTATACTTTAAAAATGTAATTCCTTGGGTGGTATTTTAGAAGTAGTACGTAATTTCCTTTGGTGGTTTATACAAAGAAAGGCCTAAAAACATAATTCCTTGGGTGGTGCTTAAAGTACGTAATTTCCTTTGGTGGAAGAGTTTCTCATTTTCCTTTGTGTTTCTGGGAAAAAGGAAAAAAACTAAAACTTTTGTTTTAAGGCTGTCCTTGCTGCAGCGGCCTGGATCAAACTCTGGCTCATAGCCATGTGTTTGCATGATCATAATTACCGTAGTTTCATTATACTATAAATAACACATCTTAGAAAAACATTGAATGATAAAACCCATTGCAAGTAAAAGCAAATCTGTTCAGTGAGTCTGAGTCAGTAGGAAAACATGGGGAACAAATCGGGATAAAAAACTAAATTCTTTGCCTGACACTCTTTCAGGTCCAGCTAAAATAATGGTAGAGAAATGGGGAAAAGGTGTGGTTGTTGATTTTCCACTTTGGCATGATGTAACTGAAGGCATTTTTCCTATCCTAGACACACTGAGTACAGATTGTTTAGGGAGATGTAGAATTATGTTGACAGAGAAAATAGGAAAGAAAAAGATTGATTGGCAAGGTTTTGAGAAATGTGAAAAAGAAGCACACTTGAGGGAAGCAAAATCAGTGGCAGGGTTAATGGTAAAACAACAGGTAAGGGATGTAGTTTTAAATGAGGAGAAGAAAGATAAACACAAAAGGCCAGATCAGAATTTACCGCCACCATTCTCTAAGTCACCCATCCTGGTAACACCAGAAACTACTCATCCACATGCAAGTACTGCCCCCTCTGCTGAACAGACCCACAAAAAGGCTGAAATATGGGGGAGGGAACAAGCACCTGTGTGCTCTCTCTCTCCCTCCGCTCCTGAGCCCAGCCAACGACCCGCACCTGCACCTCGTCAGCCACCTCCTCCGCCTGCCACACCTGCCAGCAATCAGCCTCATCTCCCACAGTACTTCTACCCCGGTTCTCCACTCCATCACTGCTTGATCGTCGTTGCTCCTAACCTGGTGCCACAAGTTCACTCAAGCTCCTGAAATCTCAGTAAATTCTCTCAATTCTCCAGCTCTTGGTTCTTCCCTGTGTCACTAACCCTGTCCTTCTGTTTGTCTCCCCCCAGGTTCACTCACCCTCGTCCTCTGCCTCTGCAGGTGTCCTCACCTGCCCTCTCCCTTCGGGCTTCCCCCTACGGTGTCCTCCCAGTTCTCCCGTGCCTCCTTTCTTTCTTGCCCCCAGTGTCCCCTGGCTCTCTGTTCTCTGTCTCCTCGGTTCCCCGTGCCTGCATTTCCCCGACATCCACCTCTCCCTCAACTCCAGTACTAGATATGGGCTGTAAACAAAAACATCTGCCCTCCTGGCAGTTAGGCACTGTTCTGGTTTGGATGTACAGGGGACGTACTGCTGACGTATTGCGGTAAGCGTGTCGACTCATTTCCGTTTCCGGTGCTTGTGTGTTGGTACCGTGTTGTGCTGCTCTCGCTAAATAACAGTTACATTTGTTAGATTACAGCGGCCAACTGTCCGCTAAACACTTATTCTTTACAGTAATTTTGCCTAAGCACTCACAGTTCTTTCCATCTTTTAGTGACTGCTGTTCAATCTCATAGTTGTTCTAAAGTTTTGGTAGCTGACGCTACAGTACTTTAGCTTAGCCGTTAGCGACTT
>NW_025730444.1:0-6019 GCF_021292245.1 Micropterus dolomieu
CCTGTTTAACCCAAAAATCTATTGATCGACTCCAGACTGTCCAGAACTCAGCTGCCAGGCTTTTAACCAGAACAAAGAAATATGACTACATTACTCCTATTTTAGCTTCATTACACTGGCTCCCAGTATATTTTAGAATTGACTTTAAAATTCTATTGATTACTTTTAAAGCTCTTCATGGCCTCTCGCCTTGTTATATTTCTGAACTTTTATCCCATACACACCAGCACGTACTTTGAGATGCTCGGGCAGAGGTCTGCTATCTGTTCCACAGTCTCGACTGAAAACTAAAGGGGACAGAGTGTTTGCTGTCAGGGCCCCGAGGCTCTGGAACAGCCTGCCCGAGGAAATCAGGTCAGCTGAGTCAGTGAACTCTTTTAAGTCCCTTCTTAAAACATACTTTTATAGGAGAGCCTTTCCCGATCTTATTTGACTTTATTTTATCCCTTTTATTTTATTGTATTTTACTAATTTTATATTTATCTTAAACGTGTATTTTAGTCTTTTCAGTGTTTTCATGCTTTTATCTTGTATTGTTTTTGTATTATTGTCTCTTGGGTATTATTGACTTTACACTTGTTAAAGCACTTTGTAACTTGTTTTTGAAGAGTGCTCTACAAATAAAGATTATTATTATTATTATTATTATTATGAGATGCATTCTGGCCCTTTGTGCCCTCCTAGTGGACCTGCAAGATGATGACTTTTTTCTTCAAGACCCGCAATGTAAGTCCACAGTATACTCACACACAATCTCAATATCAATGAAATGTACTATGGGAAACCAACTTTAATGCCTCTTCCAGAAAAACTTGAAGCCTATTACATTACAAATCACTGTGGATATTTTACAAGTAAGACAAGGTAAAGCAGCAGTGAACGCACAGGGTGCAGATGTTGGTTTCAGTTACTTTGAAAGGCTCTTTTCTAAGCGACGTAATTATGTGAAAGCGGATGTTACTGACGTGGCTTGCCGTGATAAAACTACAATATTCCAAAGATGGACTACAAAAAGCGCATCTCTGACACTGCGCCCCATGTTGTTGTAATGCAGGCCATCTAAAGGTGGACAACACGGTGGAATATATTACTTAATAACCAAGATAGCAGAAAGGCAGATAAGGTAGCCTACCAATCACTAAATAATGGACAGGGTTGTCACATGGAGAATGCTTGCTCACACTCACCCTCCTGCCCACCCATATTTATCAACATGAATCACAATTGTTTGTAAATACAGTGTTTCCCACAGAATGAAAGCGTAACTGTGCCAAGAGAGAGAGAGCGACGGGGCGAGAGGAGATGCTGAGAGAATATATGCGCTGTGCAGCACTCTGTCATCAAATACGATTTTACCCATTTTAAATAGTAACAAAATCAATCGAAAATCAGTGTTGATAATGTGGCAGGCTCCCACAAATAAATCAGTGTGTGGGAAACGCCTACTTGATCCAGCTTGATCTTTGCCTTTATTAAGGCGAGGGTGTCAGCATCTGACTGAAGTAAAATTAATTTGCTGAAGGCTGCAGTACATAATTTGAGGCTACCAGTTTAAGATATATGCATATTAGCAAGTTATGGCATAAGAGAGAAAAGGCTTAATAGCCAATGCTAACTTAAATGATGATCAACCTGCCTCATCCGTCATGGTTGGTGATTTATTTATTTTTATTGTAAAAAACACTTTGCTTATTTAACAACCCGAAACATAAAACGGTGTTGAAACAGTATTAGATTACAAAAAAGCCAAAAGAAAGAAGGTAATTGTGAGTCTTATTGAAGTATCATAATGTGCGTCTGTATGGCAAGGATCTTGCTAAATGTGGTTGATGGATTTTATCGTTTGAGTTTGAGAACATGTGCCACTTGAAGTGTTGACGCCAAATGAAATTGTGGGACAGCATTCTCTCCTTTCCTTTCATAAAGGATGGTCTGGTGTACCCTATTGTTGGGACCAGGACAGTCTGGTGAGAACAAAGACTGGGCACTCAGCATGACCCCGGCATACGCTCCGTGCACTAGCGGGTCTCATTGATAATTGGTAGTTACGACACTATTACACAGCCTGAATTTCTGCTTGTGATACTGCTGTGCTTTATTTTCCACGTGTGTGCACCGTCGCTAGACTCTGCCTGCCAAAACCAGCATCTGCCCATTGAGGAAAACTCCCTGTGCATGTTGTGTGGTGGGGTGTAGCTACTTTGCAATTCACTGTGATAAGTAGACCCACAGCCGTTATCGTGTATTGTCTCACTGTTTTCCCTGCTTTCCTTGAACTAATCATGGTATACACTCACTCGCCATGTGACCGGCACGCCGCCATTTTTGTAGTCCGCATAGCCTACAAAGAGAATAGCCATTTTGGGCCTGGTGTTGGGCAACCCCCACACACGTGGGTACATACTCCACGCCCCCCCGTCCCCCCCCTCTCCCTTTCCTGTCACGCATACACACCCACGCATACACACGTCTCTAACACACACACACACCCACGCACGCGCACACACACACACACACACACACACACACTCCCTTCTCACTTGTTGATTGTCGTATGTTGGATTGTTTGACTTAGATTATGTGATAGTGTTTATGTGCTATAGTGAATGAATTCTCTTATATTTTTAAGAAGTCGTTGTTTGTGGTTATTGTATTGAATACTGTGTCAGTGCATCAGTTGGTTATGACAGCCAGTGTACGGACTCACTCTTCAAACTCACCTATCATTGACTGATAATGTTTGATTATTGACAATTTATAGGTGAATAAATCCTTTTTAGACTGATTTCATATTTGGTTATTGGACCCTGATTCCAGGATGGTGCCCCGTAGTTAATAATAATAATAATCAATTAATACATTTTGATATTAATAATTTTATTAATATTTCTAGAATATCTCTGATTTTCAGCCAATAACCAAACCTGATCCTACGTGACTACAACAAATTTGGTGCCCCGTGTGAGGCCGTCTAATACCAGCAGGGTGATAATATTTATGTACAATATTCCATAATTATTACTTTTGAATTTTTGGAAATTTTGAAATTGAAAATTTAAAATTTCTTCCTTGATCAAAATCTATTTTTCTGCACGACTTGTCAACATACATTCAGTGTGTGTGATACCACTAGTGAGTTTTGGTGTAATTAGTGGATAGTATTTGGATTGCTTGGATTCTTGGTATACTTAGTTATGTTAAAAGGCTTTTAAGTCTGCCCCAGTGTAGCACAGGTCAGACTCCAGACACCAGATGTATATCGAACGCACTTCCCTACTCATCCAAGGGACACAGAAGTCCCATCAACTGGGAGGTTCCCACACATAGCCCACAATCGCAACCCCCTGCGATTCGGCCGAACCCCATCTCCCCACCGGAGGGAAGAAGAAAATTACCATACCCCAAGGGGCTCTGGCCTCTGGTCTCCCCACTGGCCCTGAGTCAAGCACCCGACAGAGCATACTCCCACGCTATGACCGGAGTGCATCCCCAACACGAAGGGAAAGAAGTCGCTCCTATCGCTACGATGACCAGAGTGACCTCAGCTTCACTGATGACTCAGATGGCCCATATCGGCCCTGTGAATCGGGCCTGTGCACCAGACAGCTCGAGTCCCTCGCCAGGGACATTGAAAGGTTCAACCCCAGCAACAAAGAGTCAAATGTGGACGACTATCTCCGAGAAATTGAACACTGCCTCCAAGACCTGCCACACCTGACCTCACAGGAGAAGCCGAAACTGATCTGGAAGACTACAACCAGGAGTGTGCATGCATTCATGGAAACGCTTCCCGCCAGAACCCGGGACCGGTACTCAGGGCTGTGCCACGCCCTGCGAGACGAGTACTCGCTCTACACCGATCCAACCTCTGCCACCCTTGGCGCGCTTGAGGTCCTCCAGAAGAGAAACGAACCACTGAGGGAGTATTACAGACGGCTACGAGCTGCCTACTTCCAGGGATACAGCGCCCCCAGTTCAGAAGAGGAACAACACTTTAAATTCCTGTTTCTGCATAACCTGCATGAAGACATCCGGTACGACGTCACCATGTATTGCCAGATGGAAAAACTGAACATGCAGGAAATCAAGAAGTATGCCCAGCTGGCATTGGAGACACACGCACGCCCGACTAAGAAGCCACAAGATGGCGCCAGAGTGCTTGGGATCCAAGCTGCCGAAGATGCTGGCCTATCGCTTGAAGGCACAGAAGCGCCTTCCAGAGCCAACACCAGGACTGAAAACCAAAGACATCGTCCCCCTCACCAGCAGGACGGGCAATGGAGAAGAGGAGGTAGGGACAGAAAACATGGTCACCCAAGCCACGCCTACAGAAAGAAAGGCCTTGGTTTGAGCGCAAACCCGCTCAAGATGGCAGATACCCAGGGAACGCCGACGACAAGAAGGACATGACAAAAGAGGATATGGAAGACCTCTTTCGCAAATACTTAACAGATGTGGTAAAGCAAGGGGACACACCTCGTCCTTCACCAGATAAGCCAGATCTCAGGAGGGATCCGGACTGCCAACCCCCCTCAGCATGACTAGAGCGAGCACCCTCCCAGCCAACCGCCAAGGTCTGCTTCGACGGCTGGGGAGGGCAATCCCGGGAGCCTGCAACGCCCAAACATCCCGAATACTCCCTTTTTGAACTTCCTGGGCAACCTTGTGCGCAAGGATAACGCCCGCCGGATCTACACCTCCGTTGTATTGGGAGGCTGCAACAGTACCATCGCCCCACTAGACAAATGAGGACCATGGCCTCCCTAGGTAAGCCACTTCAGGTGGAGGCCTGCGACAGGTCACCCATAACTCGACGCGTGTGGATCGACATCACCCTCCAGGAAATGACCTTGGTGCACCCTGTCTACATTTGTGCCCTGGAGACGGAACCCATGCTGATCGGTCAGGACCTCCTGGACCGACTAGCCCCACTAATAGACTATCAGCAGGGGCAAATATGGGCCCAGGTGGGGATACCTAAACCACTCAACTCAGATGGTCGAGGGACCTCTGATAAACACATCACTGTTATTCAGGAGCCGTGAGGACCCCTCCCAATGATTATGCCCTTCACGGCACCTGCTCCTGGCACAGGGCCCCCAGAGCCCGACGTGGACCAGCAGCCAACTCCAGCTGGAAACCAGAACCCCGCTCACCACCATGAGTCCTTTCTGTGCACTCTGAGTAACACAAACTCAGCACTGTACAGCCCCCAGGTGGTTGGCGGAGTACACCTCCAAGGTGTTGCGGTTCCAGACGTGCTCGTGGCCCTCTGGTCAGACAAGTCCGCCATCAGTCAGGACTTGTATCAGAACCTGTGTCAGAACCCATCTGCCATGGCCTTCGCGCAGCATAGTCACCGCCTCCTCTCAGCAGGATGCCCTCAGACCCTCCTCAAGGCCATTGGAGCGTGCGCCCTCTCAGTACAGATAGGGAGGAAAAGAGTTACACACTACATCAGTGTAGTCACTCAACTCCAGTCATCATTCTTTGTGGGAGCTGATCTTCTCGTTCGACTGGGTACACAATTGGACACAGTCAACCAAGTACTGTGGTCCCGAGCAAGCGCAGAAGAGACACCTGCGAGCATGGCACCTGATATCCGGACAAACCATTCCCGAGGGATGTCAGGTTACTAGCGAGGTACAGGTGACAGTACCAGCTCAAACAGCAGGGGTCCCTATCCGCCTTGTGGTCCTAAAGGACAAAATACACAAAGTCAGCTGGCATTCTTCCAACCGTCACTGTACTTCAAGAAACTGGACCTAACTACGAGTGGCACACCTCTGCTGGAACTAGAAAACCGTGCCACATACATCCTGATGCAAAACCTGACATCCAGGTGTCGGCACGACAACCACTAGGGACACTGGTCGACAGTTCCTTCCATGACTTCGAGCTAAAAGTACCAGTCATTGGGGAACTGCCCCAGTCCCTAACCAGAGATGACAGCTTAGAAAATGTCCTCTTCACGTTCCCGGCCAGAACAATCACTGTTAGCCAGCAGGATGAGGCGATC
>NW_025730445.1:0-5883 GCF_021292245.1 Micropterus dolomieu
CTTTGACCTCATGATTCTCATTTGCTCTGACATGCACTGTGAGCTGTAAGGTCTTATATAGACAGGTGTGTGGCTTTCCTAATCAAGTCCAATCAGTATAATCAAACACAGCTGGACTCAAATGAAGGTGTAGAACCATCTCAAGGATGATCAGAAGAAATAGACAGCACCTGAGTTAAATATGAGTGTCACGGCAAAGGGTCTGAATACTTATGACCATGTGATATTTCAGTTTTTCTTTAATAAATTTGCAAAAATTTCTACATTTCTGTTTTTTTCTGTCAAGATGGGGTGCTGAGTGTACATTACTGAGAAATAAAATGAACTTTTTTGATTTTTGGAAAATGGCTGCAATGAAACAAAGAGTGAAAAATTTAAAGGGGTCTGAATACTTTCCGTACCCACTATATGAAAAGTACAATGAGACTTCAGTTATGAATTGGCACTATATAAAAATAAATACATACAGTTTTTGTTTTAGCTTGTTCGTAACAATTGGCTTAACAGGTTATCACAACTGACACAGCAGCACTGAAACTCATTTCCATGACTTTCCCAAAACCTCAGGGATTTTATTATTTTCCAGTTAAACCTTGGTTAAAAACAACTCCGTATACTGAACAACACTTTAACCCGTACTTCTGATCAACCAAATGATGATTTACTCTTTTCCAGATTCTCACCAGTTTTTCAGGATCACGTGGTGACAGAATCCAGCCTCCGGTCTCAGGTCCTCCAGCTCTACCCTGTTTTACAGGGACAATGTGTCTGAAGTCCAACACTGGAACAAATCCCAATTAGTAAAAAGGTTTTAAAGGGGATTTTAAGAAGTGAACTTTCACAAACATCCACTACAGCTGAAGATTTTCAGTTCCTTTTTAAAGGTTTCAGAGAGGAAATTGAGCTGTTTGACCTGTCACGATACCAAAATGACAACTTGCTGCATAAATTTCTCGATACTAAAACGATACGACAAAAGTCTAAATCATCAGGAAAAGTAATGGAATGATAAATGACAGAACACAGAACTTAAAATTCTGTTTTTATTAAATAAAATACTAAATCCTATCTGCTGTAGATTGTTAGATGGAATTTAAATAGAAAACGCTCTCAGACGAGGTGTACTGAGTCGTGTGTTCAGTCCAATCTGATGTCCCCTATTCTTGATTTATAGATTTGATACTTACCTTTACATTTGCAACCAACTTATGAAACAGCGTCATGACTCAGTATGCCTACTCGGCAGCGGTCTGCGATCTACTGAGCGCATCTATTAATAGACAAAGTTGACACAACTGTAAATGCCATGATCACCATTACCGGGACTGATGAGTATAAATGTTTCACTTACGACTGTCACTAAGGATTTACATAGTCGAATCACAACTGTGTCTTGCCTACAGTCGACTGATCGTAGAATCATGCGTGCGTTTGTGAGGCGGCGATGCCGGGGAGGGGGGGGGGCTGTTACACAATGCCATTCACTTTTCCATACGTCACCGGTCACTTTTGCCTGCATGCTGTGCGGCCGGCATGATGTTTGCCACATTGGTAAGTTAGCTAAAAGGCTAAAAACAAATTAAACCGCTAACAGCGTTCTTACTTCCCTCGTCAAACACCTTCATTGCTAAAAACGTTTGCGAACACACTTTAAATCACACCTGTTGGACTTACTGAAGGTATGTAACTGTTATCACATTAGCTAACCAGCCGCTCTTTGAATTCTTGGACCTGCAGGCCTGAAGTCTGCATGTCTGTCGGTGGGATGGACGTGTTGCCTCTCAGTCTGCGCGAGTCTGAAGCTTCTTTTACAGATGGGCTTTGTGGCGTCTACAGGCTCGCTTTCACTGTCGCTGTGCAAGCAAAATAATCCCATCATTTTCTCTGTGCGTCTGCTTTGTTGACAAGCCGTGGAAGAGCACTTATGCTTGTAGCCATGTCTCTCCAGGAGCTGCAGCGTAAGCCACGCCCACTTTGCCTGCAGGGAGGGGGAGCTTAAAGTATTAATACCATAAACAGGCAGTATTGTCAGTATTAGGGCTGCAGCTAACGATGATTTTAGTATTCGAAGCTTCGATAGATTATTTCAACGACTCAGACGTCGTTTAAGAAGTACTTTTGCTTGGCGGCGGCGCCCCCCGGTAACGGGATCAGCTGTGCATGTTTATAGGTGATAGATATTTATTAGCCATTTTGGAAATTCATAGTGTGTCATACAGCAAATATCAGACCAACAACCAGACAGCTGCTTTACAAACAGAAACATCAACCGAGTGCTCTACAAGTTATACTACAGACTCGTTCAGACTACACGACTTTCAACGTCAGTCGATGGCCGTGCCGTTCACACACCTTGCCGTAACATGACGGCAGTCTTGAAGTTGTTGTGGCGTTCACGCTACGTAACTGATCGGTGACGGGGTCACACACACTACAGGACAGCAGCTACGGCACCCGACGCAGGTTTCCAAACCACTTTTATCAAGAAAACACACGTGAAATGTGAAACGGGAAATGAGCGATCCTGCACAGGAAACAGCTGTTTGTTATTATAAAGATGGCGATAATAAAGACAAAGAATCTGGGTGAAAGGATGGATTAGCACACGCAGGTAGCAGGGATTGTCTGAGCTACAGAGAGAGCTGCAGGGGAGTTAAAAGGTGCAGCTCCCGACACCCAGTTAACTCCTGACTGTGAGGTCACAACTCACGGCCCAAAAAGCAGAACAACAAACGCACGTGGTCACATTTTCAGCTGAGGACTGCAGCTTACTTTGGTTTCAACTCAACAGTCAGTCATGATTTCAGTTCAATGCTAAAGTTGCTGTTACTGTTACCTTGTCTGTGGTCCGCTGACAGAGCACCGGCCGCCTTCTGATAAGGCGCCGTCATACTGTTGCCGAGGCAGCATAAGTTTTAAGGTGGACGGACGGTAACATTACAGAGTTGTTGTTTTCTTTAGCTTGATATAATCCCAGACTTTGGGCACTTTCTTTTTTGTCCCTCGCTGTTTTCTCTCTCTTCCCCACTTTGCAAACAGCTCCAACATAATGACGTTGGGTTCACAGCGTAAACGCGATGTGCGACAGTAATAAATGTCCCTGCGAAACACCGTGCTGTATAGTTATATGGATTCAACGAAGCATCGATGCAAAGAATTTGTGTCGAAGAATTTTATGAATCGATTTTATCGATAAATAGTTTCAGCCCTAGTCAGTATTGTATTGTTTTTAACGTCAGGGTATTGCGATACCTTTCAAGTATCGGTGTACCGTGCAACACTAGTCCACGTTTTCATGCTTACAAGAAGGTGTAACAGACAACAGAACCAACACTACCAGAATAAAAGTATCGCAGTACATTTTTTGTTGGTTCAATCTCTTCCAATTTAGATCTAGTCGTGGTTTGGCAGCCTCATAGGAAACCATCGTGATTAAAGTATTGACTAATTAGAAAAATAAAGAGGCAAGAAGACATGGAGTGTGATGGACTTGAAACCCTCCTGGCTGGATCAGGAGGGAAATAAAGACACATGAACCATGAATAAAGCTGAAGCCTGGAGTCTGAATCAGTGATGTGTTGGTGGAGAGCAACACGTCATTTTACACTGATCTCAGTGACATTTTAAAGAAAACCACATGTAGAAGCTGCTGCTGCTGGTTGGAGAGAGTCTGAAGAGGTCTAAAAGTTCAGAACCAGTCTAAAAAAGACCTTGGGTAAGGGATCATAAAATGCATTGTTAAGTTCAGGCAGTTGATCTGAGTTGGAAAGATCAAGTGGGGATCTTCCCTCTTTTCTACAAAACCCCCTCTTTAGGACTGCACAGACTGGGTTTACTCGCTGAGCGGAGGCATAGGGAGTCTCTTAGTCACTGCCGCAACAAAACAAACATTCACACGAGTCCCGGGACGAAGATGCCCAGTTGAATAATGATTTCAGCACGTATGGCATCTTTGTACTGTTCTGACAAGCTGGAAAAATCTGAAGCTCTGCTTTAAAGGCAACATCAGTGTTGAGCCAAGTCTTGTCCTCAGAACTTTAAACCTGCTGGGAGGAATCGGCTCAACAAGCTTCTCTGCAGCTTCATTTACTTCCGCTGCTCGCACCGACACACTTGTGCTGTTTTACAGCACGAAGCTGAGTGAATGTTTTACCACACACTGAACAACTAAATGGTTTCTCTCCCGTGTGGATTCTCATATGTGAGATCACATTTGAGCTTTGAGCGAATCCTTTACCACAGACAGAACAGCTGAAGGGTTTCTCTCCTGTGTGGACTCTCATGTGCAGCGTCAGATGTTCCTTCCGTGCAACTTGTTTACCACAGACGGAACAACTGAAAGGTTTCTCCCCTGTATGAACTCTTGTGTGTGAGGACAAATGTGAGCTGTGCTTGAATCTTCTTCCACAGACAGAACAACTGAAGGGTTTTTCTCCTGTGTGGATTCTGGTGTGTATGGACAAAGCACATCTGCTCCCCAAAATCTTTTTACAAACTGAGCAGCTGAAAGGTTTCTCCCCTCTGTGGACTCTCATGTGTGTGGACAGAGAACATTTACTCCTGTAACTTATTTTACAAACTGGGCAGCTGAAAAGGTTCTGCTCTGTGTGGACTGTCATGTGTTGTCTCAGGAGTGACGTTTGAGCAAATCCTTTACCACAAACTAAACATCTAAATTGTTTCTCTCCTGTTTGGAGTCCCTTGTGGCCAAAGCTTGTAGAGCATTCAGAGGAGCTTCTTGAGGTTTTTCCAGTACTATATTCCTGATCACTAACAGGTACTTCATTTTTTTGCAGAAGGTTTGAACCTGACTGAGGTTCCCTGGTCTCCTCCCAATCACAACTGTCATCAGTCTCAGACTCAGAGTCTGACGTCTTGTCCCCAGCAGCTGATTGTAAATGTTTATCTGGATCTGTGTTTGTGGCTGGTTCTGGTCCTCCACAGTCCTCTCCATCAGATTCTGTTTCCATCTGTTCATTTAGTCTCTGATAAAGCTGTGAGGACTGAGGTTTCTCTTCTTCTTCACTCTTCACAGGGACATGAGTGAATGTGAACTTGGTGGCATCAGCTTCCCCCAGCCCTCGAAGCTGCTCTCCCTCCTGACTGGTCCAGAGTTCCTCCTGTTCCTCTTTAATGCGTGGGGGCTCTGGAGGGTCCTCATGGTCCAGACTGGGGCTCCACTCCTCTTTAATGTGTGGGGGCACTAGTGGGTCCTCCAGGTCCAGACTGGGGCTCCACTCCACTTTAATGTGTGGGAGCTCTGGTGGGTCCTCATGGTCCAGACTGGGGCTACACTCCTCTTTAATGTGTGGGAGCTCTGGTGGGTCCTCATGGTCCAGACTGGGGCTACACTCCTCTTTAATGTGTGGGAGCTCTGGTGGGTCCTCATGGTCCAGACTGGGGCTACACTCCTCTTTAATGTGTGGGAGCTCTGGTGGGTCCTCATGGTCCAGACTGGGGCTACACTCCTCTTTAATGTGTGGGAGCTCTGGTGGGTCCTCATGGTCCAGACTGGGGCTACACTCCTCTTTAATGTGTGGGAGCTCTGGTGGGTCCTCATGGTCCAGACTGGGGCTACACTCCTCTTTAATGTGTGGGAGCTCTGGTGGGTCCTCATGGTCCAGACTGGGGCTACACTCCTCTTTAATGTGTGGGAGCTCTGGTGGGTCCTCATGGTCCAGACTGGGGCTACACTCCTCTTTAATGTGTGGGAGCTCTGGTGGGTCCTCATGGTCCAGACTGGGGCTACACTCCTCTTTAATGTGTGGGAGCTCTGGTGGGTCCTCATGGTCCAGACTGGGGCTACACTCCTCTTTAATGTGTGGGAGCTCTGGTGGGTCCTCATGGTCCAGACTGGGGCTACACTCCTCTTTAATGTGTGGG